>NW_027070209.1:227500-315576 GCF_002906115.3 Quercus suber
AGATAGATGAAGACGGGAAATTTGACATGTTTTGGGTTTTTGTTTTTCTTTCTTTTATATAATGTCACAAACCACTTCAAAACGTGAATCTAATATGTTTTGTTTTTTCCTTTCTTTTATGGGTTTAATGAATCATATAAAAAAAAGGATAGGTGAAGATGTGAAACTTGATATGTTTTGATTTTTATTTATCTATTTTCATTCTTTTATCTATACCACTTGAAAACGTGAATCTAATATATATTGTGTGTTTATTTTAACTCATTTTTCTTTAATTCTTTAATGTCTTCTTCTACTTTGTAAACTATTATAAAACAAGTTGCAATGAACCTATAAAGGTAATTTTGTTTAAAATTACAATATCAATTGGCAGTGAAGACAATCCATTTGAGTTGCAAAAATCTAGTGGTTTTACTGGTTCAATTGCATAAGCAGTTGAATTAAACAACTAGATTCTCTTAGGTACAAGTTCACTAGATACTAATCCGGCCATCTAGGTCATTATGGGAAGATTCTCTTTGGTATAATCTTTGTTTCTTTTATTTCATTGTTATTCATAACTGCAAGTACTATTGTTACGTTTTCCTCAACAAGAAAGAAGAAGAAGAAGTGAATAAACTTTCATACCATATCTAAAGATTCTCTTATGAATTGCAATTTAGTTTCAAACTATCAAACATGAAGGTTATAACTTTTTTCCTTTTTTCCTCCTAAAACAAGCCTTATGGACCAATGAAATGAAATTACCTTTTGAGTATTTGACACTAAAGGGAACAATTATTATTTTTTTTTATTTTATTTTATTCTAGTTAAAAGATACTGATGCCTTATGCATTATGCATATATCCAACGATGCATCAAAACTTAGTAATTAGGTGAAAATACTATTATTATTTTCGTGTGTGTTCTAATAAGTATTATTGTTTACTAAAAAAAAAAAAAAAGAATAGGGATGTTTATCCCATATTGGTTGTGTGTGTCTAGTGTCCGTTGTTTATAACTCCAGTCTACAACTACAAATGTTATTCCATTTTATAGTTGTACTCTGGTTATGTAATATATTATAACCCGGTTTAAAACAATATTATTATTTTCATGTGTGTTCTAATAAGTATTACTGTTTACTAAAAAAAAAAAAATTGGGATGTTTATCCCACATTGGTTGTGTGTGTCTAGTGTTCTTGTTTATAACTCAGTCTACAACTACAAAGGTTAGGTCATTTTGAAGTTGTACTTTGTTATATAATGTGTTATAAACCCGGTTTAAAACACTATTATTATTTTCGTGTGTGTTCTAATAAGTATTACTGTTTACTCAAAAAAAGAAAAAAGAAAAAAAGAGAGAATTGCGAGAAATGCAAAACCAAGGCTATGAGGATTGCATATATATATATATATAATAATAAATAATAAGAAAAATAAAGAAAAAGAAAGATAGATGAAGACATGGAATTTGACATGTTTTGGGTTTTGTTTTTCTTTCTTTTATATAAAGTTATAAACCACTTCAAAACGTGAATCTCATATGTTTTGTTTTTTCCACTATTTTATGGGTGTAATGAATCATATAAAAAAAGGATAGATGAAGATGTGAAATTTGATATGTTTTGATTTTTATTTATTTATTTTCTTTCTTTTATCCATACCACTTGAAAACATGAATCTAAATATTTTGTGTGTGTGTTTTTAACTCATTTTTCTTTAATTCTTTAATGTCTTCTTCTACTTTGTAAACTATTATAAAACAAGTTGCAATGAACCTATAAAGGTAATTTTGTTTAAAATTACAATATCAATTGGTAGTGAAAACAATCCATTTGAGTTGCAAAAATCTAGTGGTTTTACTGGTTCAATTGCATAAGCAGTTGAATTAAACAATCAGATTCTTTTAGGTACAAGTTCACTAGGTACTAATCTGGCCATCTAGGTTATTATTGGAAGATTCTCTTTGGTGTAATTTTGTTTTCTTTTTATTTCATTGTTTATTCATAACTACAAGTACTATTGTTACGTTTTCCTCAACAAGAAAGAGAAGAAGAAGTGAATGCACTTCATACCATATCTAGAGATTCTCTTATGACTTGAAATTTAGTTTCAAACTATCAAACATGAAGGTTATGACTTTTTTACCATTTTTCTCCTAAAACAAGCCTATGGACCAGTGAAATGAAAGTACCTTTTGAGTATTTGACACTAAAGGAAATTTTTTTATTTATTTTTATTTTTTAATTTTATTCTAGTTAAAAGATACTAATGCCTTATGGGTTATGCATATATCCAAAAGTGCATCAAAACTTAGTAATGAAGGTGAAAATGAATTGCGAGAAATGCAAAACCAAGGCCATGAGGATTGCATATAGAAAAAAAATGAAAAATAAAGAAAAAGAAAGATAGATGAAGACATGGAATTTGACATGTTTTGGGTTTTTGTTTTTCTTTCTTTTATATAAAGTTATAACCACTTCAAAACTTGAATCTCATATGTTTTGTCTTTTCCATTCTTTTATGGCTGTAATGAATCATTAAAAAAAAAAGGATAGATGAAGATGTGAAATTTGATATGTTTTTTATTTATTTATTTTTTATCTATACCACTTGAAAACTTGTATCTGATATGTTTTGTGTGTGTTTTCTATATCCTTTTTCTTTAATTCTTTAATGTCTTCTTTTACTTTGTAAACTATTTGAAAACAAGTTGCAATATAAAGGTAATTTTGTTTAAAATTACAATATCAATTGGCAATGAAGATAATCCATTTGAGTTGGAAATATCTAGTGGGTTTTGGATATGTTTTGGGTTTTTGTTTTATTTCTTTTATATAATGTTATAAACTACTTCAAAACATGAATTCATATGTTTTGTTTTTTTCCTTTCTTTTGTGGGTTTAATGAATCATATAAGAAAAGGATAGATGAAGATGTGAAATTTGATATGTTTTGGTTTTTATTTATTTATTTTCTTTCTATTATCTATACCACTTGAAATTGTGAATCTAATATGTTTTGTGTTGTTTTTTATCTCCTTTTTTTTTTTTTTTTTTTAATTCTTTTATGTCTTCTTCTACTTTGGAAACTATTATAAAACAAGTTGCAATTAACCTGTAATGTTAATTTTGTTTAAAATTACAAAATCAATTGGTAGTGAAAACAATCCATTTAAGTTGCAAAAATCTAGTGGTTTTACTGGTTCAATTGCATAAGCAATTGAATTAAACAACCAGATTCTCTTAGGTTCAAGTTCACTAGATACTAATCCGGTTATCTACCTCATTACGGGAGGATTCTCTTTGGTATAATTTTTGCTTTCTTTTTATTTCATGTTTGTTCATTACTGGAAGTACTATTGTTAGTTTTCCTCCAAAAAAGAAAAAAAAAAGAAAAAGAAAAGAAAAAAAAAGAGGTAAATGCACATTCATATCATATCTAGAGATTCTCATATTACTTGCAATATTGTTTCAAACTATCAAACATGAAGATAATGACTTTTCCCTTTTTTTTCCTCCTAAAACAAGCCACATGGACTAATGAAATGAAAGTACATTTTGAGTATTTAACACTAAAGAGAACAGTTTTTTTTTTTTTTTTTAATTTTAATTTTATCTAGTTAAAAGATACTAATGCCTTATACATTATGCAAATATCCAACGGTGTAGCAAAACATAGTAATAAAGGTGCAAATGAATTGCGAGAAATCAAAACCAAGGCCATGAGATTTTAGATATCAAATAACAAAGTATTTATCAAGATAATTTGGTTGCAGTAGACTTTAAAACAAATATTTGAAATTATAGACTTATATGAGAAGTATTTATAAGTGTGTAAAGGGTGAAGTAGAAGTATATCAATGAAATTCCCTTAAATTAGGAATGATTAGGCTTATTTTTATAAGTCCATAACCAAAATAAAATAATATTTTTTGGAGTTTATATTGCCTAACAATAAGATAATATTTATAAAATAGATCATATATAAATAAGTAAACAATTAAAATTTGATGTATATTCTCAAATTGAAATAGAGTGCCAACCATAGTGCATCAAAAATTAAATACAACTTTTAGATCATTTTTCAAGATATTAGATTATGATATTAGTTTTCAAGATTTTAAAAAAATTTATATGTTTTTATTCTTTGTCAAATTAGCTATCTAATTGGACATTTGTAATTTTGTTTTATATTTTGGGATGTTGATATTGTATAGTAGTGAAACTTGTATATTTGTTCTAATTAAATTTTCAAATGGTAGACTATACACCTTTTTGTATGTGCTATTTATTTTGATCAGTGATGTTAAGATTTGTATAATTTTATAATTATTGAAGTATCAATTTGTTGAGCTCAGCTCTTAGATGGTAAAAAAGTAATGCATTTCTTACTAAATAATTTACTATTATTATATGACCTAGATAAATAAATAATTTTTTTTAAAATAAAAAATTTCACGTGGAAAATACCGATTGACCCGACCCTATCAAAGCTCTAACGAGCATATCGGTGCGGGTTTTTTTTTTTTATGGAATTAGAAACATTAAAATCATTATCAGATTTCTTTCTCAAAAAAAAAAAAAAAAATCATTATCAGATTTCATTTAGGGAAATCATTCCAGCCAAGATGAACCACTGGTGGTGTGACACGATAAAAGAGAAAACTTATGGCCATAAACTATGGGTAGAATAATAAATAAATTAATAATAATATGATCCTCAAAAAATAAAAATTAATAATAATATATCCACCATGCCTTCACAGATGTAAGACTAGGGGGTAAGTGAAATCTTAAATGAAAACACTGTTACAAATTTTGTTTTTTTTTTTTCCTTTCATTTTGGACTAATAAATATTTACATACTCTCTCTCTCTGTCTCTCTCTATCATTGGTATCAACGAAGAGCTGGAATGGTAGTTGTTGGGAAATATAGACTCCAGTTGATAGAATTAACAAGTTTTAAACCCAAGTTGTTAATTAGATTTATTATGAACAAACCTTGTTAAAACAAACAAACATCAATATCATGTCAATAATGAATGCAGCGGAAAAGTAAATAAGACAAGATATGATGACCTAGGAAAACCAAAAAAACCAACCAGTTTCACAGAAAAAAACCTGGTGGGAAATCTTCCCAAAAAACAATCCACTATAGTAAAGAGAAGTTTCAGATCTAGTACAAAACCTTTGTCCCTAGACTCTACAATCCCCGTAGATGAACTTACAGCAGAAACCTTCTACCGCTTCAGAACCTCTGAATTCTTCAATATATGAACGCCACCCTTTTTGTTGTTGCACGGATCCCAGTACGTGACTAACTCCTTTGCACGAATCCCAATACGTGACTCACTCACCAACTTAAAGAAGAAGAATGTTGGCTGCAAAGTTCTTCACTTCATCAACAATGAAGATCAAGAAGCACTTGGTTACAAAACCCTAAGGCGCAAAAACGTAGTAACTTCTTTCAGAGAGAATAAGGCATCAATCACCTTTTTGCATATGTTCTCCTTGTATTCTCTCATGTGACGGCCTTTAAACTAAGCCTTATATAAGTCTAGAGTTGTGAGAAAAGAAACCCTACTCAAATACATAAGCCTGGCCCAAAAATCAAAAAGCTGAAAATTCTGATTTCCTGTAACCTTGATCGATCGAGAGGTGTCGAGAGGTGTCGAGGTTTAATGAATCTCAACAGATAGCAGCTATCGAGGAGGTGTCGAGAAGGTGTCGAGGAAACAGAAACTTTCTCGATCGATCGACCAGCTATCGAGAAGCTATCGAGATTGCGATAAGAATCAGCTAAAGATCTCGACAGATAGCCAGGTGTCGAGGTAGCTATCGAGCAGGTGTCGAGCTTTAAAAATCTTGCACTTCAGCTTGCTTTCTCTTGGACAGACTTGATGACTTTAACACTTGACCTTGAAACATTGTTTCTTGAAGTATTAAAAACACCTGGAACTATCCAATTACAAGTAGAGTGCGTTTTGTCAAAGGATTAGCCAATTTACATAACTAAGTGACATATGTTCTTAATCAAGTTAAAACATATATGTCCTAACAATCTCCCCCTTTGGCAATCCGTGACAAAACCACAACAAACAAATGAGCATATGAGAGAAGTCATAAATCACTCAACTCATATTCACTTGTTGAATACAATAAAATCTATCCTAACACAAACTCTTGAAAGACTTTGCAAGAAGAGAGTTTATTGCAAGTAGACTTTGACAACCTGTATTTCTGAAACACTTTAAACAAAACTCATCAAGGCATCTTAGTGTGAAACAGAAATAATAGATTGCATACAAGTAAAGAAACATGTGTATAAAGAAAGAAAAGAAACAACACATGTAGAGGTAGGTGAAAGAAATATACATCAGCATATAAAGAAGATAAGCACAATGTATGTAAACATGGTCACAAGACCCAAGGTACAAGAAGAAGGAAGTAAACACTCCCCCTAACAAGATGAAACACATCTCTCCCTTATAAAGGAATGTATTTCTCCCCCTAACTTGTAGAATCTTAAACAGAAACCACAAAAGTTTCCACAATTTCTCCCCCTTTTTGTCATGATTGACAAAGGGTACAAGAAGCTAGAAAGCTTCACCCGAGAAACATAAAGATGATCAAGGATGATCAAGGGGCACAAAGAAATCCATATAAATGCATGAATGTAATGAAACAAGATGCTATGGATGACAAGATAATAGAAGGATGCAAAACATGTGAAAAACAAGAAAAATGTTAAGCACATAAATCCCAAAACACACACACACTAAACAAGTCTAACCAATTTTATATTTCAAAAACAAGTCAAGACAGTTTAGTGAGCATACATTAGCACATGTAAAACCTTTGTGATGGCTAAATCAGTACCTGCACATGTATCAAGAGTAGCAAAGAATATTGCGTGTTGTGTGTGAAAAACATTGCAAGATTGCATATGTGTATACATGTTATGACGATCTGAGATATGAGAAAATAACTTTTAACTCACACACAATCATAACTGTTTGATGGGGACTATCACCTTCGAGGTACATCCTATAACTCCCACATCTCCTAGAATACACGCTTGCAACCATATTTAAAGCATTTTTAATCTTTTTGCTTTTTATTTTCTTTGCATATTTTCTTTTTATCTTTAGCATATCATACATGAGCATAAAAAGGAGAAAAGAAATACCTAAGATGTTAAGCATTTGACATCGCACTTTTGCTATGCCGAAGCATACGAATGTCTTTGACACTGCACTTTTGCTATGCCGAAGCATACAGATGTCATATTATGATTGGCGGGCAACAGTGGTGAGATGGTTATTTATGCCTTTCTCTTAGGATTTTCTAGTCCTACCCGTCAAAAAGAGTGATATGAGTATTAAGTTTTAAGAGATAACATAATCTTACTCATCACAAATAAGAGCCACACAGCTCACTTGCTTAGTTGTGCATAGAGATGCTCATCTAAGTTACAAGAGATACAAAATTTAGAAAACTCTGTTCCAATGGCCATCCAAGGTACACAAGTACCAATGTACACAAAACACACACTGTTTTTGTATTTTTTTTTTTAATTTTTATTTTGAAAACAAAACAAATAAAAACTAAACAACCAAACAAAAACAGATAAACAACATGAATGCATGAAAGAAAAATGCATATGCATGAAAACATGATAGAAATATGCAGATGTATGAAAGCATGATTCCAAAAGCAGATAAGAAATCAAGCAAAAAGTCCTACTTTAGATAGAAAGAATCAAAGTAGAGGACAAACAGAAAAGACAATTAAGTCTTAGGCTCCTTTCTCACCCACACAGCACGAGTCTTTGGCCGTGAAAATGAAAAGGCACGTGTCCTAGTATGTCTACTAAAGGACATTGAAGAATTAGAATTCTCCTGAAATTGAGTTAAAAAGCTCAAGACTTTTAATAACTCTCCAAACAAATGTGTAGGTCCTTGAGAGGAAACTTGTAACCATTTGGACAATTGCTTATCAGGATACAACTTAAAGCAATTAGGACGAATGTGTCCAGAAACACCACAGTGGTGACAAACATGAGGTCTAGCA
Source organism: Quercus suber (assembly GCF_002906115.3). NCBI lineage: Eukaryota > Viridiplantae > Streptophyta > Magnoliopsida > Fagales > Fagaceae > Quercus > Quercus suber. The sequence goes on from NW_027070209.1 coordinate 235,558, forward strand.
AAGTATTTAGAATTAGACAAATCAGTTTTAGATTTCATACCTTTATTACCTTTCTCAGATTGTGGCACAAAGATAGTCCTTGATCCAGAAGTTGTGGATGAGGAGGGGTTGGAGGAAACAACATATCTTAAGCCAGTCTTATCAGAGGCTTCCTGAAGGGTCATCTTCTTAGGTACTTCATCATCAGAAGAATCCTCACTGTTACTAGCACTCTCCATAATCACCTTATTGGTTGTGGCAGCAAAGGCCATAACTTGATGACATTCATCCACAAACTCATCAGAAGAGTCATCCTCAGTATCACTCCAGGTAGCAATCAACCCTTTATCTTTTGATTCCTTGGTCTTTTCCTTCATGAGGTAGTTTGGGCACTCTATCCTCATATGACCAAAACCTTTGCACTCATAGCATTGGATGAGGGATTTCTCATTCTTGCTCTTTCTTGAGGATTTAGATTTCCTAGGAGGTTTGCCTTTATCCTTTTTCCTAAATTGAAGAAGTCTGATAATCTCATCAGTTATGAAGGATAGATCTTCATCCTCATCATCATCTTCATCTTCATCTTCACTTTCAGAGTCCTCAATCTCTTCCTCTATACCTTTAAGAGCCAAGTTTTTGCTCTTTCCACCTTTTTCCATTGAGCCTAATCCCATCTCATAGGTTTGAAGGTTCCCTACAAGCTCAGTCAAAGGAATTTGATCAATGTCCTTGACTTCTTCAATGGCAGTGATCTTGGCATGGAATCTTTCAGGTAAGGACCTAAGGATTTTCCTCACAATTTTGGATTCTGCAATACATTCTCCAAGGTTGAAAGCAGAATTCACAATATCCTTGAGTTTGGCATAGAACTCATCAAAGGTCTCATCCTCTTCCATTCTTATTTCTTCAAAACTACTAGTGAGTTGTTGAAGTTTCACAGTCTTTACTGCCTTGGTACTTTCATAGGTGGTCTCAAGAATAGTCCATGCTTCTTTGGCAACTTCCGTGGATGATATTTTCTTGAATTCCTCATTAGTCACCCCACAGAACAAAGCATTCAAGGCCCTACTATTGAAATTTGCAGCTACAATTGTTGCATCATCCCAATCCACAGGTGCTTCCTTCGGTTTAATCCAGCCAACTTCAACAGCTTTCCATACCTGTTCACCTAGAGCCTGCAAAAAAACTTTCATACGAACTTTCCAGTACGCATAATTAGTTCCATCAAATAAAGGAGGTATAAATAAAGATTGTCCTTTATCCATGACAACAAGGGTCAATGGATCACACTCAGGAAATTAATCCAATCAGAGTGAACCCGCTCTGATACCACTTGTTGGGAAATATAGACCCCAGTTGATAGAATTAACAAGTTTTAAACCCAAGTTGTTAATTAGATTTATTATGAACAAACCTTGTTAAAACAAACAAACATCAATATCATGTCAATAATGAATGCAGTGGAAAAGTAAATAAGACAAGATATGATGACCCAGGAAAACCAATGAAACCAACCAGTTTCACAGAAAAAAACTTGGGGGGAAACCTTCCCGAAAAGCAATCCACTATAGTAAAGAGAAGTTTCAGATCTAGTACAAAACCTTTGTCCCTAGACTCTACAATCCCCGTAGATGAACTTACAGCAGAAACCTTCTACCGCTTCAGAACCTCTGAACTCTTCAATATATGAATGCCACCCTTTTTGTTGTTGCATGGATCCCAGTACGTGACTAACTCCTTTGCACGAATCTCAATACGTGACTCACTCACCAACTTAAGGAAGAAGAATGTTGGCTGCAAAGTTCTTCACTTCATCAACAATGAAGATCAAGAAGCACTTGGTTACAAAACCCTAAGGCGCAAAAACGCAGTAACTTCTTTCAGAGAAAATAAGGCATCAATCACCTTTTTGCATATGTTCTCCTTGTATTCTCTCATGTGACGGCCTTTAAACTAAGCCTTATATAAGTCTAGAGTTGTGAGAAAAGAAACCCTACTCAAATACATAAGCCTGGCCCAAAAATCAAAAAGCTGAAAATTCTGATTTCCTGTAACCTTGATCGATCGAGAGGTGTCGAGAGGTGTCAAGGTTTAATGAATCTCAACAGATAGCAGCTATCGAGGAGGTGTCGAGAAGGTGTCGAGGAGACAGAAACTTTCTCGATCGATCGACCAGCTATCGAGAAGCTATCGAGATTGTGATAAGAATCAGCTGAAGATCTCGACAGATAGCCAGGTGTCGAGGTAGCTATCGAGCAGGTGTCGAGCTTTAAAAATCTTGCACTTCAGCTTGCTTTCTCTTGGACAGACTTGATAACTTCAACACTTGACCTTGAAACATTGTCTCTTGAAGTATTAAAAACACCTAGAACTACCCAATTACAAGTAGAGTGCGTTTTGTCAAAGGATTAGCCAATTTACATAACTAAGTGACATATGTTCTTAATCAAGTTAAAACATATATGTCCTAACAGTAGTACTAGTAATACTAGTAGTGTAATTAATAATAGTACTACTAATTAGAATTATCTATCGAATCTAAAACTCTTTCAGAACTGGGAAGAAATGGAACCGGAAGGCAAAGAAGTGGTGCTAATCACAGGGTGTTCGGTTGGAGGTATAGGCCACGCGCTGGCACGTGCGTTCGCTGCCAAAAACTGCCAAGTCGTGGCAACGAGCAGGTCCAAGGTTTCGATGGGAGACTTAGAGCACTCACAGCAGTGGTGCTATATAGGTATAATGCTATATTTTTAGCTAAAAATCACAAAAAACATCACACAGCAGTGGAGCTAAATCTAAAAGATTTAGCTCCACAGCTACAGTACACATCTATATTTAGATGTGTACTGTAGCTCACAGGTAAAAGAAAATATATTTTTTTATTACATTTCTCTCTCATCTCTCATTAAATATTCTTTTCCCATTCTCTATCTCTTCGGCTTCTCTCTTTCTTCTTCTTCCTCAATTTTTTTCTCTCTAGCAAGCCGGCCACTCCCTCATCTCCCTCATCTCTCAGCTCGCCGGCCACTCGCCGGCCACTCCTCATCGCCGATCTGTTCCACCAACCAAGCTCGCCGACCCACCCCAAGCCCCATCACCCAACCAAGCTCGCCGACCCACTCTCTCAGTCACTCTCACCTCTCTCGACCAACCCAGTTCGCTGACCCAGCTCCCGCAAGCCACTCGCCGGCCACTCCTCATCGCCGATCAAGCCCCATCGCCCAACCAAGCTCGCCGACCCACTCTCTCAGTCACTCTCACCTCTCTCGACCAACCCAGCTCGCCGACCTAGCTCCCGCAAGCCACCGCTGCTGCACCCATCTCTCTTTTCTCTTTGCTGTGATTAAGTTTTTTTTTTTTTTTGCTGTGGACTGGTGGTGGTGGTTGATTGTGCTGTGCTGTGTTGGTGATCGGAGTGCTTGCTCGTGGTGGGGTTTTTTTTTTTTTTTTTCTTGCTATGGACTGCCGGTGCGGGTGGTGGTGGTGGTGGGGTTGGTAGTGATGGTGGTTGTGACTGTGGCTGTGGCTGTGGCTGATGGTAGAGTGGGTTGTGGGTGGTGCTGTTGATTTTTTTTGGGAGTGTGATATATTATTTTATTAGAGTAGTTATATTATTTTATTGTAATGTTTATATTATTTTATTGTGTTAGAAGCTAAAATAGATCCACTGCTGCAGCACGTATGTAGGTATAATAGATAAAGTGATTTTTGGTGTAACTAAATAGCTAAAATTTTGCCCCCACTGCTGTGAATACTCTATAGAGCAGGATCCTTGGTTCTTCCTGCAAGAACTGGATGTCCTGTCCCACGACAGCGTGCAATGCGTGGTGTCCACTGTCGTGGAGAAGTACGGTCACATAGATGTGTTGGTGAACAATGCTGGGGTCCAATGTGTAGGCCCTCTTGCTGAGATTCCTCTCTTTGCTCTGCAACGAACTTTTGATACCAATGTCTATGGTAACATACTGAACTGACTTATCAGCCTAATTTTCGTTAATTATTGTTGGATAAATTATGATAAAGATTTATTTATTTATTTATTTAAATGAATTAGTATGGATTATGATTAGTTAGATTAGTTTTGTTTAGGATGATTTTTTATTATTATAAATTTGATAGGTACAATGTAGCCGGCTCTGTTGGAAACATTAGGAGGGGGTGCTAGTTGAATTACAAAGCTCTTTGCGGTTTTAGGATGAATTGTGATTAGTTTTATTGATAGATTATAAGAATTTAGTATTTAAATTTTATCTAATACCAAGTCTATTTTGCATAGCTAGACTAACTTGTAGTAATGCACTCTCTTGAATTAGTATTTTTTATCAAAGTTTGGAAGCTTAGTAATGGTGCCTTCAAAGCAACTAATAAAAAATTGTGCACATAACATATGCTTTACTAAATATTCTTCTGCTAACCTTTTATTTTGTATTTTTTTAATTTTTTTTTAAGATGTGCTTAATCTGTGTTTTTGGTTTTCGTTACTGCCATGTTGTAATTGTGATGGTTATTTCTCAAATTCACCGAGCTTCAGCTTTTGGACAATTGAGAATGGTATTAAAACAGTGGTTGTGACTTGTGAGTTTGAACCCTGCATTCTACACTATCTCCCATTTAACCACTTATTAATACCGGGAGTCTGGGTCCACATGTGAGTGAGGGTATTAGAATAATGGTTAGTGATTAAATTCACTACTGCCTACAAGTTTAAGCTTTTTGGACAATAGGTAATTTATCATTGCTATATGCTACTGTTTTAAAGGTTAATTTCAATGGGCATTTCTTCACTTATTACAGATTACCCTGCCTGAGGTCAGCTTGTTTTTCCTTACTGCAATACTTTTTTTCAATGTTTCACACACGTGTTTTGTTTTGTTACCACTCGGTAGTGATTGATAGCTGTTATAGTTCTTGCTGCTATAATAGAAGGAGAGAAGTATGACATTAAGAATTTATCTTTGTAACTTTGACAAACTTGGAAATCTCAAAATATTGGGCTACTTGCTATTTGAAATTTGATAGCACTATCTAGAAGGAACAAATTTGAAAAGAAACGAATTTTGTGTCCTTTAGGGAGAAAATTGTGATTTTTTTTAAAAAGTAATGAAGCAATATCTAGAAACAGGTTCTTTTGTAATACTTTTTTATAGGAAATGTTAGTACTGAATATCAAAATGGTGCTAAACAACAATAGTAGACCCTAAAATAGATGCCCATCTTGATGCAGGCTGGTTGGGGTTGCTGTTTATGCTTAGAAATTAAATGAGAATGAGGAAAGCTTATAGGTGGATAATACCATTGTGTAGAGAGAACACTTTGAAAATAGCACTCAAGCCTAAGTAAATGTCATTAAATCAAAATCTGTGTAACAAGTCATGCAGCAGATTACTTGTGTTGCAATAAGTAGTTTGATTGGCTTGAATGTCGCTTATTTCTGATTAGTTCCTACGGAGCTAACTAACTAAGGCACTAACGAGTTAGTTACAAACTAATCTCATTGGCTGCTGCATTAACAGACAGCTAGAAACAATGTGATTAAAGCTTTCAACTACCCTGACATGAGGCTTCACCTTGAACTAAGCCACTGCACCAAGCCTAGCCCAGTTGCTGAAATCACTAGCTGGTTTATTACCTGCTGCTGCACTGGATTATGCCTGCTGTTACTGCACTCGGTTGTTGCTGCAACATACCAAATTACTACACAACTAGCTGGTTTATTACCTGCTGCTGCACTGGATTATGCCTGCTGTTACTGCACTCGGTTGTTGCTGCAACATACCAAATTACTACACCGCCAACTACTCACAAAGGCATTTAGCTATGTAGATGCTCCTACTTGGTATCTGCTATAGAATGAGTTTTTCAGAGGCCACATCACTTATGTGTTTATGCTGCGTCAGCACACTGATACTTTGCTAGTATCAATTCTTTAGTTCACCCAATGAAGTATTTGCAGGCCTCACTCAACGCTATTCTTTGTGATGGTTCAATTGGTAACTGCATGACAGCATTACAGTTAAGACGATAAATGTATCATTAATTAGCATAGATGCACTCCTTTGTATGTGTATATATGTATAAACACACAAGTTAGTAATTATTGAATGTTTTTGTTTTTTTTTGATAAATTCACTTTTGGGTTAATTATCTCCTTAAATCAATAGCTATTTCATCTATGATAGTATTAAACTTAGAGTTTTTTGCACTTTAAAAATTATATAGTTTGTCATGCACATAAATGTATATTTACATTTAGTTGAAAGAACTGAAGGATCAAATTTTTGTTTTTCTTTCTTTTATATAAAGTTATAAACCATTTTAAAATGTGAATCTTATATGTTTTGTTTTTTTTCCTTTCGTTTATTGGTTTATTGAATCGAATTAAAAAATGATAGATGTAGATGTGAAATTTGATATGTTTTGTTTTTATTTATTTATTTTCTTTCTTTTATCTATACCACTTGAAACGTGAATCTGATATGTTTTGTGTGTGTTTTTTTCCCTCCTTTTTCTTTAATTCTTTTTTGTCTTCTTCTACTTTATAAAGTATTTAGTAAATGGAACTAATATTTGTTTAGTTAAAAAAAAAAAGCCTCAGAAGCTAGTTACTATATATGCTTTTGCCAATGAAAGATTAATTAAATAAGCAAATAAAATGACACTAGAGCGTGTGGTGAGGTTCTTTTTATTTTTGGCTAGTTTTTTATTTTTATTTTTATTTTAATAGGAACTTGGGGTAGTTGATTTTTATTTTGTTAGGAACCTAGTGGTTCCTATTGGAGATGGATGGAAATTGTAGGGTATGAAAATTATAGAAAAATTCACTTTTCAAAGTAGTCACCTCCACAGAAAAATATTAAGAGAGTGAGTTGCACTAAGCAATCAACTTGTTTTTTAGAATGATATCCAATATTGAATTACAATTATATATTTATAAGAGATTAGCTTTAATGGCATTGACCCACATGATCTAAAATAACTGGCTAGTTAATTCAACACGTGCTCTACGAATTAAGTTATGTGTTAAATTAGTTACATGTACTCAATTCTTAACTAACTCATCCTTATCTCAACTAACTAATTAACTAAATGACCAATATATGTAATTAACTACTATTCTACTAAAGGAATGAAATTAGAAGAATTGTTATGATATTAAAATATCATAACAAATGTGAGATTTCTAATAATTTTACTGGGTCTATTACATTAGTGGTTAAATTAAACAACAACCAAATTTTTCTAGGTACAAGTTCATTGTCCTACTGATCTGACCAGCAAAGTTAGTCCGTGTTTAATAATATTATATTTATATATGCTTTTCCCAATAGAAGAAAAATGAAAAACATAAAATTATATGATTTTTTTTTTGGTTGAGAGAAACATAAATGATATGATAAGAAAAGTTTTTCAAATGATTTGACTATAGGTTTGTATAATATCATGATAATAAAATGGCGAAAATACTATTTTGGTCCCTATATTTTGAGATTACAATCAATTTGGTCCCTACATTTTTAGAGCAATCAATTTGGTTCCTGCTATTTTCAAGTCACAATTAATTTGGTCCTTACTGTTAAATGACTAACGGAATTTGTTTAGGTGGCAAACGGAATGTACACATGGCATAAATTAAAATAAAATATAAGTAGTGCTTCCACGTCAGCCTTCCACGTCAGCTTCCTCTACTGTTAAAATTGCACATGAGTCTCACGTGACTCACTTATCATCAACATCATCCTCACTTGGCAACAACACAGACACGATTGAATTCTTAATCCCAAAATGAAATTTTGAACCCTAACCCCTTCTTCTTCATAGCCATTAACGCAGACATGATGAACAAAGCTCCTCAATGAACATGAACTTCTTCTTCTTCATAGCCACATCTCTTCTCACCTAATCCCCAAGATCAAAGCTCCTCTCATCTCGCTGATTCCATTGCCGATTCCCAATTGAGCTCTCGACCCTCAAAGAGACAAAGAAACAGAGAACCCAAACGTCAATGACAAACCCAAACAGTAGGTGAGTTGTTATGTGTATTTTCTTTGTGAATTTTAAGAATAAGTATTTCAGAATATTATTTCACTTATAATGGGTTTGTGACATATTGTTAATTAGAATGATGTGTAGGTCACCATTTTTGTTCATATACTTTGTAGCTAACTATGCTTTTATTTGGAGGCTTTCGTATAAGCAATCAAGTTCAATTTTGTGAAATCCTAATTGAATTCTTTGTCCTTACAACCAGGGTAGGGGTAGTGCTTTAATCAAAGTTATGTTATTTTAATAGGCCAACTAACACTGTAAACTCAATTGCAGGTTGTTTGCTGATGAAAAAATTTTCAATGACTTAATGAAGAGATATATGAGTGCGACAAGCAAGACAAGGTGCTTATATAGCAGAGGCAGAGAGATTATCACACTTCAAGTTGCAAATTTTAGAGGAAAAAGGTTTTGACAATGTGTTCGGTAGTGTCATTGGTAATATATGGGATCTGCATTTGTGTGATTGTAGTTTTGGTGGGTTAAAGGGCTGGGTTTATTGTACTTAAACTAAGAGAGAAAAAAACTAAGAAAAGTTTTTGATGTAGTGGAGTTTTTTGTCAACGTGTTTCCAAGTATCAATGCATCTGCTGGTTATGTCTGATAATTTTGCTGGTTCTGTCAGATATATTTAAGGTTTTGATAGTTTATTTGTTGTACTTTTCACTTTAATGAAATGGCAATCTTATTCCCCAAATGGTGTTTTTTTTTTTTTTTTTGCTATTGTGTAATCTGCAGTTGAGCTTTAAGGGGTTTGAAAATCAAGTAATGTGCAGATTGTGCAATAGCTAAAATTGTGCAATGCACTTGCTGCCAAATGCAATTGCATCATCTCCACTAACTGCCCTGTGATGGCTCAACAAAATTGACAATGATTCCATTAATTCCACTGTATAACATAAATGAACATGTTGGGTTTAACTACCATTAAAAAAAAAAAATCAATCCCATAACCATCAACAATAAATAACTTGTTGTGTGTTTAACAAAAATCAGAATCACATTCACAAAACAAAAAAAAAAAAATTCTGATTCCATTGACAATGAAAATCATTGTTTAGCTAATAAAAGCCACTGTCTAGCTTGTAAACAGTTAACGACATTCCAATGGTCAACACAATTATAAAACAAATGTGAAGAAGGCCTTACAAAAATCAAGGAGGCCATTAACATCAATTAAAATCATCTTAATATAAGTTCCAACTAGTAACAAAATATTAAGCTACCCTCTGATATTAAGCTGCTCTCCTTTACAAAATAACTCTAGTACATCCTGCTTACAATCCTGGACCATGCATAAAGGATTGACTCTCACTAAACCTCAATGCATCCATATACCTTGATGCATTTGTAGTGGCTCTTAAAGTCTCATCAGTGATTGTTCTTTTTTTTGACTTTGTTGGTTTTGGACTCCACAAGAAGAGTCCTATAAGGAAAAGACTTCCGCACCAAGGAAGGGATGTCAATCTCAAGCCACTATAAAAGCCCCAATACCCTCATAAACCAAGGTACGCATAATTGACCCTCTCTAGCACTCTAGAGTTGTGAGCATACTTTCTAACTTGACCTTCGGAGGGTATTTGGCCGGCACCACGCCGGTGCTCTGTGTTAGGTCCTCTTTTCTCTGTGCAGGTGTCGTTTCGAGGGTACGAGCATTGTGCAATTCACTGTTGATTTTTTCGGCATCATCAGAAACCATTTTAAAACGTGAATCTTATATTTTTTTTTTTTCCTTTCGTTTATTGGTTTATTGAATCGAATTAAAAAAGGGTAGATGTAGATGTGAAATTTGATATGTTTTGTTTTTATTTATTTATTTTCTTTCTTTTATCTATACCACTTGAAACGTGAATCTGATATGTTTTGTGTGTGTTTTTTTCCCTCCTTTTTCTTTAATTCTTTAATGTCTACTTTATAAAGTATTTAGTAAATGGAACTAATATTTGTTTAGTTAAAAAAAAAAAAAAAAAAGAAGCCTCAGAAGCTGGTTACTATATATGCTTTTGCCAATGAAAGATTAATTAAATAAGCAAATAAAATGACACTAGAGCGTGTGGTGAGGTTCTTTTTATTTTTGGCTAGTTTTTTATATTTATTTTTATTTTAATAGGAACTTGGGGTGGTTGATTTTTATTTTGTTAGGAACCTAGTGGTTCCTATTGGAGGTGGATGGAAATTGTAGGGTATGAAAATTATAGAAAAATTCACTTTTCAAAGTAGTCACCTCCACAGAAAAATATTAAGGGAGTGAGTTGTACTAAGCAATTAACTTGTTTTTTAGAATGATATCCAATATTGAATTACAATCATATATTTATAAGAGATTAGCTTTAATGGCATTGACCCACATGATCTAAAATAATTGGCTAGTTAATTCAACACGTGCTCTACGAATTAAGTTGTGTTAAATTAGTCACATGTACTCAATTCGTAACTAACTCATCCTTATCTCAACTAACTAATTAACTAAATGACCAATATATGTAATTAACTACTAAAGGAATGAAATTACAAGAATTGTTATGATATTAAAATATCATAACAAATGTGAGATTTCTAACAATTTTACTGGGTCTATTACATTAGTGGTTAAATTAAACAACAACCAAATTTTTCTAGGTACAAGTTCATTGTCCTACTGATCTGACCAGCAAAGTTAGTCCGTGTTTAATAATATTATATTTATATATGCTTTTCCCAATAGAAGAAAAATGAAAAACATAAAATTATATGATTTTTTTTTTGGTTGAGAGAAACATAAATGATATGATAAGAAAAGTTTTTCAAATGATTTGACTATAGGTTTGTATAATATCATGATAATAAAATTTCAATGAATGCCGAAATGGAAGTTTTTGGGTCATGCCACTTAATATTATTATTATTATTATTATTTTGATAAGGACTTAATATTATTATTTATTTGAACCAAATGGGAACAAGTAATCGTTACTCTTACTAAATTTCTTTTGCCAGATAAAGAAAGACCGGGACTTGCCAGTTGCCACTACCAATGAAATGAAAGTACATTTTTTTGGTAATGACTTTTTCCCTTTTTTTTTTTTTTTTTTTCCTACTTAAACAAGCTACATAGACCAATGAAATGAAAGTATTTTTTTTCGTAATGACTTTTTTCTTTTTTTTTCCTACTCAAAACAAGACATGGACCAATGAAATGAAAGTACCTTTGAGTATTTGCAATGAAGGGAAAATTTTTATTTATTTTTAATTTTTTATTTTATTCTGTTAGAAAGATACTAATGCCTTATGTGATATGCATATATCCATGAGTGCAGCAAAACATAATAATGAAGGTGCAAATGAATTACGAGAAATGCAAAAAGAGGCCATGGGGATTGTTAAAAAAAAAAAAGAAAAAAAAAAGAATGGAAGATGAAGACGTGGAATTGGATATGTTTTGGGTTTTTGTTTTACTTTCTTTATATAAAGTTATAAACCACTTCTTTCTTTTTTTTTCTTTTTTTTTTTTTTTTTTTTTTTTTTTTTAAATAAAGTTATAAACCACTTCGCAATGTGAATCTCATATGTTTGTTTTTCTTCTTTTTTGGGATTTAATGAATCATATAAAAAAAGGATGATGAAGATGTAAATTGATATGTTTTGGTTTTTTATTTATTTATTTCTTTCTTTTATCTAATACCACATGGAAACGTGAATCTAATAAATTTTGGTGTGTGTTTTTATTCTCTTTTTCTTTAATTTTTTAATGTCTTTTTCTATATGTAAACTATTNTCTCCTTAAAGAGAGCGAGTGTCGCGCTTCAGTCCAAATAGTGTTGTGTAATTTCTCTCTTTAAAGTAATAAAATTCAGAAACATTATTCAGTTTTTCTTCTTGTTATTTCTATTATCATTGTATTTGCACCAACAAATACGTTTTTTTTTACTTTTCTTTTATATAAAGTTATAAACCACTTCGCAATGTGAATCTCAAAAGTTTTGTTTTTTTCTTCCTTTTGTGGATTTAATGAATCATATAAAAAAAGGATCGATGAAGATGTGAAATTTGATATGTTTTGGTTTTTTATTTATTTATTTTCTTTCTTTTATCTATACCACATGGAAACGTGAATCTAATAAATTTTGTGTGTGTTTTTTTATTTCCTTTTTCTTTAATTCTTTAATCTCTTCTTCTGCTATATAAACTATTATAAAACAAGTTGCAATGAACTTGTAAAGTTAATTTTGTTTCAAATTACAAAATCAATTGGCGGTGAAAACAATCCATTTGAGTGGCAAAAATCTAGTGGTTTTATTGGTTAAATTGCATAAACAGTTGAATTAAACAACTAAATTCTCTTAGGTACAAGTTCACCAGGTACTAATCCAACCATCTAGGTCATTATGGGAAGATCCTCTTTGGTATAATCTTTGTTTTCTTTTTATTTCATTGTTTATTCATAATTGCAAGTACTACAATTACGGTTTCTGCAATAACAAAAAAAGTAAACCCACGTTCATATCATATCTAAAGATTCTTTTATTACTTGCAATTTTGTTTCAAACTATCAGACTTGAAGGTAATGACTTTTTTTTTTTCTTTTTTTTCCTCCAAAAACAAGCCACATGGACCAATGAAATGAAAGTGCCTTTTGTGTATTTTATACTAAAGAGAAAAGTATTTATTTATTTTTAATTCTTAATTTTTTTCTCGTTAAAAGATACTAATGCCTTGTGCATTATGCATATATCTGACGTTGCAGCAAAACGTAGTAATGAAGGTGCAAATGAATTGTGAGAAATGCAAAACCAAGGCCATGAGGATTGAATATAAAAAAATTAAAAAAAAAAAAAAAAAAGAAGGAAGATGAAGACGTGGAATTTGATATTGTTGGAGCATTTTATTATTAAATAATTAAAATGAATAAATATTATAACATAAATGTAAAGATGTAGGAGCGAATATGGAAGATGAGGAGTTAGTGAAAATGTTTAATCCCACATTGAAAAGAAGAGAGACTATTTTATTCTTTTTAATTGTGGTGATTAATGGGCTAAAATAAATTGTATCAGATATTGGGCTAGATACGTGCACAAAGGGGAGGTGAAGAGTAGAGGTATCAAAATTGGAAATGAATCAGCCTCTTGGATCCTCCCACTAGACAGCCCATTCAGAGCAATTACCATATTCGTTGGTGAGTAAATAATGGACCTAATCAATTAAACTAATTTGGGTAGTAATTTCGTGAGGCCCATTGAGCCATATACAATATACAAGGACTTGAATCTCCTTAAAGAGAGCGAGTAGTCCAAATAGTGTTGTGTAATTTCTCTCTTTAAAGTAATAAAATTCAGAAGTATTACTCAGTTTCTCTTTTTGTTATTTCTATTATCATTGTATTTGCACCAACAAATATGCTTTTTATTTTTTATTTTTTTTTAATATAAAGTTATAAACCACTTCGCAATGTGAATCTCATAAGTTTTGTTTTTTTCTTCCTTTTGTGGATTTAATGAATCATATAAAAAAAGGATTGATGAAGATGTGAACTTTGATATGTTTTGGTTTTTTATTTATTTATTTATTTTCTTTTATCTATACCACATGGAAACGTGAATCTAATCAATTTTGTGTGTGTTTTTTTATTTCCTTTTTCTTTAATTCTTTAATGTCTTCTTTTGCTTTATAAACTATTATAAAACAAGTTGCAATAAACTTGTAAAGTTAATTTTGTTTAAAATTACAAAATCAATTGGCGGTGAAAACAATCCATTTGAGTAGCAAAAATCTAGTGGTTTTACTGGTTCAATTGCATAAGCAGTTGAATTAAACAACCAGATTCTCTTAGGTACAAGTTCACCAGGTACTAATCCAGCCATCTAGGTCATTATGGGAAGATCCTCTTTAGTTCTTAATTTTATTGGGTCTATTACATTAGTGGTTAAATTAAACAACCAAATTTTCTTAGATACAAGTACAAGTTCATTGGCCTACTGATCTGAGCAGCAAAGTTAGTCCGTGTTTAATAATATTATATTTATATATGCTTTTCCCTATATAAGAAAAATGAAAAACATAAAATGATATGATTTTTTTTTTGGTTGAGAGAAACGTAAATGATATGATAAGAAAAGTTTTTCAAAGGATTTGACTATAGGTTTGTATAATATCATGGAAATAAAATTTCAATGAATGTCGAAATGGAAGTTTTTGGGTCACGCCACTTAATATTATTATTTATTTGAACCAAATGGGAACAAGGAATCGGTCACTCTACTAAATTTCTTTTGCCGAATAAAGAAAGACTAGTGCCAGTACGTTGCCAGTCGGCACCCACATCTTTTATTTTTAGGAACTGATCTCATTCTTTGCCTATATATAAAGAACCTAACTCTCTCCTTAAGGAATCAACCTTAAGTTCCACCAATACTCTTTAGTAGTGGTCCTCTATTCCTCCCAAGCAGTTTTAATAGCAAATTTAAGATGTGGTCTGTTTGGCTTTCTGTTATTAGCTTGCTTATTGTGATTTCCACGCATTGGGTTTATAGGTGGAGGAATCCTAAATGTAATGGAAAATTACCTCCTGGTTCTATGGGCATCCCACTTATTGGGGAGACCCTTGATTTTCTAGTGTCAAACAACTCACTGGACACCCCACCTTTTATCAAGAAAAGGATGATGAAGTAAGCCCCCGACAATGTGCATGCAACCTCTTTTTTTTTTTTTCAAGAGTCTTGTGTCTTAATTGATTGACACATGTTGATGTTTCCAACAGAGATATATATCTTTGATTTTATTATTTATGCTTGTTTGAAATGGGCTTCTCATTTGACTAACTAATCATCTCCTCTCTTTTCCTAACTCATTTTCTTTAGTAATTTCTTTTTCACTGTTTTAAATATGGGCCATTATTAGCTCAAAAAGTCTACTACCACAACTATTTTTATAACTTTTACCGTAGTTTACCACATGAGTAAGTTGTGACAAAAATTGTAGCATACTTATTGTTTTAAGCTACATGCAATCTTTTGCATTTTGGTTATGTTTAACTTATGAACATCAATATATATATATATATATATATATCATCTTGTTCTAACTAATCTGTAATTTATTTATTTAATTTATGTTGGTAATTTTTTTTAGATTTGGGCCAATATTTCGGACAAGTTTGGCAGGACGGCCAATCGTGGTATCATCTGATCCTGAATTCAATTATTATGTTTTTCAACAAGATGGAAAATTGGTTGAACAGTGGTATATGGACTCCTTTGACAAGCTTATTGGCCAAGATGTAATAACAAGAGTTAGTAATCATAGAGATATTCATAAGTACATTCGGAACTCAATCTTGAGTCATGTTGGTCCTGAGGCTCTCAAGAACAAGTTGTTACCTCACTTAAAAAAAAAAAAAAAAAAAAAAAAAAAAAGTAAACGCACGTTCATATCATATCTAAAGATCATTTTATTACTTGCAATTTTTTTTCAAACTATCAAACTTGAAGGTAATGACTTTTTTTCCTTTTTATCCTCCTAAAGCAAGCCACATCAACCAATAAAATGAAAGTACCTTTCGTGTATTTAATACTAAAGAGAAAACTTTTATTTATTTTTAATTCTTAATTTTATTCTCATTAAAAGATATTAATACCTTGTGTGTTATGCATATATCTGATGTTGTAGCAAAACATAGTAATGAAAGTGCAAATGAATTGCAAGGAATACAAAACCAAGGCCCTAAGGATTGCATATATATATATATATAAGGTAGATGAGGACGTGGAATTTGATATGTTTTGGGTTTTTGTTTTTCTTTCTTTTATATAAAGTTATAAACCACTTCAAAATGTGAATCTCATATGTTTTGTTTTTTCCTTTCTTTTATGGGTTTAATTAATCATATAAAAAAAAGGATAGATGAAGATGCGAAATTTGATATGTTTTGGTTTTTATTTATTTATTTTCTTTATTTTATCTATACCACTTAAAAACATGAATCTAGAATATTTTGTGTGTTTTTTTAATCTCCTTTTTCTTTAATTCTTTAATGACTTCTTCTACTTTGTAAACTATTATAAAACAAGTTGCAATGAACTTGTAAAGTTAATTTTGTTTAAAATTACAAAATCAATTGGCAGTGAAACAAGCCATTTAAGTTGCAAAAATCTAGGGGTTTTACTAGTTCAATTGCATAAACAGTGAAATTAAACAATCAGATTCTCTTAGTTACAACTTCACTAGGTACCAATCCTGCCATCTAGGTCATTAGGGGAAGATCCTCTTTGGTATAATCTTTGTTTTCTTTCTTTTTTTTTTTCTTTTTTTTTTTTTTTGAAACCGGATCAAAAGCCTTTCATTCATTTAGAGATAAAAAGTCCAAGTACACAGCCTCAGTGGCAGGAGTTGGAGTCTCCTCCATCCAAAAAATGTCTTCAACAATAGACTTAGCATATTTTGCTAAAGAGTGTGCAGCAGAGTTAGCTTCACGTTTGACAAAACTAAAAGACTTGCATCTGGAACCAGCAGCTAAAACCTGGATATCTGCAAAAATATTCCCCAGCCTAGACCGTAAAACCCGTAGAGATGAAATGCACCTTGTGACCGTGGAATTATTGCCTTCAACTATCAGCCCCTCAAACCCAGCATCAAAGGCGAACTCCAAAGCTCTCCGGCAGGCCAGCACCTCGGCCTCCTCACTGTCCAACACTGCCGGCCCCTTGACTGACATAGCAGCCATAACCTCCCCTCGGTTGTTGCGTATAACAGCACCGAAGCCTGAAGAGCATGTATCAGAGAATACTGCTGCATCAAAGTTTAACTTGTATGCAGAACCAGGAGGAGGACGCCATTGCTGCACAAACGAAGGGGAGTTTGAAACTGTCAAGCGTGCTTGAGCCACTCGAAACTCCTCTAAATAATCCTTTGCTCTCAAATTTAAACGTCCAGGTTCTTGGATGACACCACCATGTTTAGCCGCATTACGTTGGTTCCAAATAAGCCAACATTGAACCCAGAAAAATTCTAGCTCCTCATTTGTTAAGCGTTGCTGCAAGTACTCAACCAGTTGCACCATATCCTCGAATCCAGGCAACCCTTTTTGCAGGCGACGTGAACAACCAGCCCAAATATCTTGGGCTAACCCGCACTTCCACAAAACATGATATCCGGACTCCTTAGCTTGTAAACACACTACACATCTATCATCTGTGAGGATTTTACGACGAGCTAAGTTAACCCGAGTATGCAGTATATCGAGGCAGGCACTCTAGCCAAAAACTCTGATTTTATTCAGAATTTTAAGCTTCCATAGCTTCGCCCAACTCAAACTACCCATCACTGTCCTTGAGCTTTCACCCACATCAGCATCCTGCCTGGAAATTAATCTTGCAATATGGTACCCCGACTTGATCGAATACTCCCCATCTTTGGTGTGCAGCCAGTAGATCATGTCTAGAACATATCTATGGCTCAAAGGATTCTGCAAGATAGCCTCAGCATCAGACCTATGGAACTTAGCCTCCACCATCTCACGATCCCACATATTTGTCCTCCAATCTATAAGGTCTGAAACTCTCCACTCCCATTCCTTCTCCTCCGGTGGGTAAAGCACTCGATTTGTGACCTAACTAGGAATCCATTTGTCAGCCATAACCCGGATTGCAACCCCGTCTCCAACTCTCCAACAATGGCCCTTTTTAAGGATCGGTTGGGCAGCCATTAAGCTCTTCCACACATAGGAACTATTAGGGACCTCCGAAGCCTCTAAAAAGGTACAACGAGGGAAGTACTGTGCCTTAAAACACTTATAGAGGAAAGAGTCCCTATCTTGAATCATTCTCCATCCTTGTTTGGCCAGCATAGCCAAATTAAAATCCTTCAAATCGTGAAAGCCCATTCCACCTTCCTTCTTTGAACGAGTTAACACCCCCCCAGTTTTTCCAATGAATTTTCCTTTCCTCACCAGTTTCACCCCACCAAAACCTTGCACATAAGGCATTAAGCTCATAGCAAAGTTTAGCAGGGAGAAGGAACACCCCCATAGTGTAAGTGGGTATAGATTGGGCCACAGCTTTAATCAATACCTCTTTGCCTGCTCTAGAAAACAACTTCCCCTTCCATCCCTGCATCTTTTTCCAGACTCTATCCTTCAGAAACGAGAAAGCTTGATACTTTGATCTACCAACTAGTGTAGGCAACCCCAAATAGGATTCAAATCTGTCCACTTCCTTAACCCCCAACATATTTTTTATGGTTTCTCTTCGGTCACCATCCGTATTACTACTAAAAAATATGGATGATTTTTCAAAATTTATACATTGGCCAGATGAATCTGCATATAGCTGGAGAATATTTGTGACACATTGCACCTCCTCCTGAGAAGCTTGGCAAAAGAGTAGTGAGTCATCAGCAAAAAGGAGATGGGAAATCTGGGGTGCCCTTCGACAAACTGCAACTCCATTAAGCTGCCCCTCCTCTTTTGATCTAACTAGTAAAGCTGAAAACCCTTCCACCCATAGCAAGAATAAATACGGAGACAGTGGGTCACCTTGGCGAAGACCTCTGGAGGGTGAAATTTTTCCATAGGCTTTGCCATTAATACAAACTAAGAAGGATGGAGTAGAGACACAACCCATCACCCTCTCAATCCATACTCGGGGGAATCCCAGCCTGATCATAATGCCCTTCAAAAAATCCTATTCAACCTGGTCATAGGCCTTGCTTATGTCCAAC
Source organism: Quercus suber (assembly GCF_002906115.3). Lineage (NCBI taxonomy): Eukaryota > Viridiplantae > Streptophyta > Magnoliopsida > Fagales > Fagaceae > Quercus > Quercus suber. The sequence continues at coordinate 254,272 of NW_027070209.1, forward strand.
TTCACGACTAGTGACCCCTTCTTGCCTGTTCTCCTGCAATGCATAGCATGCAAGGTCTCATATGCCACAAGGACATTGTCAATAATCAGTCTACCTGGCACAAAGGCGCTTTGAGAGTGATCAATCAATTAAGGAAGAATCTGTTTCAGTCTATTAGCCATAACTTTAGATATAATTTTATAAATAACGTTACAAAGATTAATAGGCCTAAAATCAGACATTCTTTCAGGAGATTTCACTTTAGGAATGAGGACTATATGAGTATAATTAATATCAGGGAGCATAAAACCTGAATTAAGAAAATCTAACACAGCAGCAATCACATCATCACCAACAACATGCCAAAATTTTTGGTAAAAAAGAGCATTCATACCATCAGGTCGCGGTGCCTTTGTTAGTCCCATCTGGAATAAAGCTGTTCTGACCTCCTCTGCACTGTAATCATTAGACAAAAATTCCTGCATGTCAGGAGTCACCTTTTGTTGCACTGCATTAAGACATTCCTCCATGCGATGACATGAACCTGATTGGAAAATATTCTCAAAATACTTAATTGCCACCCCAGCAACCCTCTCAGGCTCCTCCACCCAACTATTATTCTGATCTCTAATCCCATAGATAAAATTCCTCCTCTGCCTTTGAGAGGCTTTGGAATGGAAATATTTAGTATTCCTGTCTCCATGCTTCAACCATGAGACCCTAGACCTTTGTGCCCAATATATTTGTTGTTTAAGCAGCAAATCATCAAGGAGTTTACTTGCTGCCAAAAACTCATTTTTGTTCTCCACCGTTGGTTCAGCCATGCTCAAGTCCTCCAACATTTTTTGGAGTTTCTTAATTTCCACCTCATCCGGATGTGTTTTGGATGCACCCCATGCCTGCAATTCCAAGCCATACTTATCGATTTTCTCCTTAACTCCCAGCAAACCCAGTTCCATATTACCTGCTAAGCACCATGCATCCCTAATAACCGACTCACAGTCATCCTGTGTCAACCAAGCCTCTTCAAACCGGAATGTACTGGTACTCCTCCCCTGATATCTCACAGTAGTTCGAGCATGTAGCAACACTGGTCTGTGATCAAAAGCATGAGAAAACAAATGAGCGACCAAACTTTCTTGGAATTTTTCCTTCCAAGCTGTGTTAGCCACCACCCTATCCAATCTTTCCTTGGTATTTTCCAGCCCTGGCCTTTTGTTATTCCAAGTGAACGGATACCCTACAAACCCCAAATCAGCCAAACTACACTCATCCAAAACACTACGAAAATCATCCATCTGTTTAAAAGAAGGGGGAAATCTGCTTTGTTTTTCCGATGAATGAAGAATAGCATTGAAATCTCCTATACAACACCATGGGCCATCTACAAATGAACGTAAATGGCCGAGCAGATCCCAAGATTTGTACTTCTGACTTGCTTCCGGCCATCTATAGAGGCAGGTTAGCATCATGCAAATCCATCTTCCTCAACAATTCTTGCTAAGATATGGTGCTCAGTAAAATTAATAACCTCCACCTTAACATCTTCCTTCCAAATAAGAGCCAAGCCTCCTCCCCCAGTAGGCTTCTTCACAATAAACTTATTTTGAAAAGGTAATTCTCTGCAATGATAATTAAAACCCTCTCTATCTAAGCATGTCTCCATTAAAAAACACATTGTGGGAACTTGATCCCTCACCATCTTGTGAAGGCTGCAAACTGTCCAAGATTTCCCAAGCCCTTGGCAGTTCTAGCTTAATAGTCTCATTATGCTCGGCAAGGGTGCTCCTGCACCCCCACCGCTTCATTGTTTTGCTCCTTTTCTTGAACTCTCCCACGTTTCCCACTCTTCTTATTTTCCTCTGTTTCTTTTTCAAAGTCAGCTTCCTGCAAACCTCTCTTCCTCAACTTCTGTTTACAAGATTCTTGTTTTCCAACACTCGGCCCACACTCCATGCGAACCAATCTAGTCCAGGTGGGCTTTTGTTTTAATCCTTGAGGCCCATCATGAGTCTTTGGAGTCACATGCATAACATCTGGTGCATTAGAAAGCAAGCCCATGTGATTAAGCTCCAACACATTCAGACTACTCTCCCTGCTAGAATTCAGCGCCCCTTCATTAATACCCGTATCAATTAGTCCATGTCCCTCCATAATTCCCCCTTCCGTTACGGCAGCATTATCGGTGAAAGCTGGAAAATTTCCTGAATCTCCTCCTTTTCCATTCACGTAACTGTTAGGAGCACTAGGGTTCCCTTGCACGTTCGCTTCCTCCGCCGCCGTACTCTCCAGATTACCTTCTCCGACCTGATTATCATCCCTGTTACTATTGTTCATATTGACACCCCTTCGCACCGGCGAGCGAGTTTGTCCCCCTGCCGACTTCAGCCACTCCCCGTATTGACATATCACCTCGCTTCCATTCTTACTCCGTGCATAGTATTTAGCACAATGTTTAGTGTCGTGGCCCAAGAGACCACAAAAATGACAAAACAGGGGAAGACGCTCATATTTGTAACTGACCCATGAACGTTGTCCGTCCGACCCTCCGATAAATCCACCACATCTCAACGGTTTTGCTATTGGAACTGCCACCTTAACTCGCATAAACAAATTCTGGCCTTCCTTAGCTTTTCGGTTTTCAACCTCAACCACCTCCCCCAATCTTCGACAAATCTCAGAGGCAACTTTTGGTGAAATCAACGGCGCCCCCCAAATCTGAACCCAAAGGGCCACCAAATCAAATTTGACATTCGCCACTGTCATACCAGGCTGCCATCTTCGCAGCATTAGCACTTGATTATCGAAGGACCAAAGGCCCTCTTTATATACTTTGTCCAAATCAAACTCACGGCAGAACTTGAATTGGAAAAGGTTTGAACCTACTTCCATCATTTGCACCCCTTTCTCCAAACTCCAAGCTCGCCTTAATGTATTCTGTGCAGCCCGTTTATTAAATGGTTTACAGGTAAGGAACTTACCAATCAGACTAAGGGAACAACTCTCAATTTCCTCCTTTCGACCTTTATCAGATATGGTGATTACTTCCTCTTCTTCCGTTGTCAGGCTCATGTTCTCTAATCTGTTTATCATATCATCCACCATACTGCTTCAGACTCTAACCCAAATAGAAAAGAAAAACGCAAACCCTTAGTAAGCTAAGGGAAGGAGATGTCTCGCACTTAGTCGAGAGAGAGAGAGAGCTCCTATGCGAGGAGAGTAATACAAATGGGTTAGAAGTATCTTTTTTTCTTTGTTTTCTTTTTATTTCATTGTTTATTCATAATTGCAAGTACTATTGTCATGTGTTCCCCAAAAAATAAAATAAAATAAAAAAATAAACGCACATTCATATCATATCTAAAGATTCTTTTATTACTTGCAATTTTGTTTCAAACTATCAAACTTGAAGGTAATGGTATTTTTTCTTTTTTTCCTTCTAAAACAATTCACATGGACTAATGAAATGAAAGTACCTTTCGTGTATTTAACGCTAAAGTGAACAGTTTTTATTTATTTTTAATTCTTAATTTTATTGGCTCTATTACATTAGTGGTTAAATTAAACAACCAAATTTTCTTAGATACAAGTACAAGTTCATTGGCCTACTAATCTGAGCAGCAAAGTTAGTCCGTGTTTAATAATATTATATGGGTTGGGTTCAAGTTACACCTGGTGTAACTCTAAGTAATGTTACACCGCCCAATAACTTGTTATTGAATTAATATTTTGAAAATCTAACCTTTGAATTACATATTATATATGTTCTTAACATGCATGCCAATTTTCATATTAATCAGATGTTATTTACCATTAGATCCATAAATTCATATTTTATGTATTATTTTAAACTACAAAAACTTAAATTTTAACAATTGATTGATGACATGTCTATTAATCTTTGATCACCTTGAAATTTTGCAAGCATGGAGAATATATGAAGATAATATAATCTAATGGTGGATTTGTCAACATTCGAATCTAATTAAAAGATATTGAGTGGTGTAACATTGTTTAGAGTTACACCATATGTAACTTGAACCTAACCCATATTATATTTATATATGCTTTTCCCTATAGAAGAAAAATGAAAAACATAAAATGATATGATTTTTTTTTTGGTTGAGAGAAACGTAAATGATATGATAGGAAAAGTTTTTCAAAGGATTTGACTATAGGTTTGTATAATATCATGGAAATAAAATTTCAATGAACGTCGAAAGGGAAGTTTTTGGGTCACGCCACTTAATATTATTATTTATTTGAACCAAATGGGAACAAGGAATCGGTCACTCTACTAAATTTCTTTTGCCGAATAAAGAAAGACTAGTGCCAGTTGCCAGTCGGCACCCACATCTTTTATTTTTAGGAACTGATCACATTCTTTGCCTATATAAAGAACCTAACTCTCTCCTTAAGGAATCAACCTTAAGTTCCACCAATACTCTTTAGTAGTGGTTCTCTATTCCTCCCAAGCAATTTTAATAGCAAATTTAAGATGTGGTCTGTTTGGCTTTCTGTTATTAGCTTGCTTATTGTGATTTCCACGCATTGGGTTTATAGGTGGAGGAATCCTAAATGTAATGGAAAATTACCTCCTGGTTCTATGGGCATCCCACTTATTGGGGAGACCCTTGATTTTCTAGTGTCAAACAACTCACTGGACACCCCACCTTTTATCAAGAAAAGGATGATGAAGTAAGCCCCCGACAATGTGCATGCAACCTCTTTTTTTTTTTTTCAATCAAGAGTCTTGTGTCTTAATTGATTGACACATGTTGATGTTTCCAACAAAGATATATATCTTTGATTGTATTATTTATGCTTGTTTGAAATGGGCTTCTCATTTGACTAACTAAGAGGCTGTTTGGATGGGCAAATCTCATGACTCAATTCTCAAAAATGGTGGGACTCATAGCAAAATACTCGTTTGCCTGCACCAATACTCTATTTCCATAACTCTGTTTTCAATACTCAATTCTCTACTTTTTGAGTTATGAGTTATGGAAACTGAAAACAACTTTTGGTTGTTTTCAGTTTCCAATTCTCATAACTCAATGGCATTTTTGTAAATAACACTATATGAGGAACTCACTGCCATACTATTAGCTACAACTTTTGACCATCTTTTTTTTTTCTTCTTTCTTTACTGGGGTTCACCGTCTCCCCCCCTTTTTTTTTTCTTCTTCACCTGGGTTCACGTCTCCTTCCTTTTCCTTTTTTTTTTTTTCCCTTCTTCACCTGGGTTCACGTCTCCCCTGTTCTTCCTCTTTTTTTTAAAAAAAAAAAAAAAGCTGCAGTGGTGACAGAAATGGGGCCCACAAATAGTGTGAAAAATATTGAGTGATGGGAAATGAGTGATGTGCCAAACGGGTATTAATTTTAGAGTGATGGGTGATGAGTGATGAGTATTGAGTTATGAGTGATGAGTGACAAGTGACGGAAATTGAGTGATAAAAAAAGGTGGCCAAACAGCCTCTAATCATCTCCTCTCTTTTCCTAACTCATTTTCTTTAGTAATTTTTTTTTCACTGTTTTAAATATGGGCCATTATTAGCTCAAAAAGTCTACTACCACAACTATTTTTATAACTTTTACCGTAGTTTACCACATGAGTAAGTTGTGACAAAAATTGTAGCACACTTATTGTTTTAAGCTACATGCAATCTTTTGCATTTTGGTTATGTTTAACCTATGAACATCAATATATGTATATATATATATATCATCTTGTTCTAACTAATCTGTAATTTATTTATTTAATTTATGTTGGTAATTTTTTTTAGATTTGGGCCAATATTTCGGACAAGTTTGGCAGGACGGCCAATCGTGGTATCATCTGATCCTGAATTCAATTATTATGTTTTTCAACAAGATGGAAAATTGGTTGAACAGTGGTATATGGACTCCTTTGACAAGCTTATTGGCCAAGATGTAATAACAAGAGTTAGTAATCATAGAGATATTCATAAGTACATTCGGAACTCAATCTTGAGTCATGTTGGTCCTGAGGCTCTCAAGAACAAGTTGTTACCTCACTTAGAGGATGCGATAAGTCAAAAATTGCAAGGTTGGTCTAAGCTACCTAGTTTGGAAGTGAAGAAAAGCCTTGCAGATGTAAGTTCTTATATTAATACAGGGATCTTATAATGCTTGTAAATTTGCATGATAGTTACAAAATAACAAAGTTTTCCTTCAACTTATTAAGTTGCAGTTCAAAAGAGTATCCATGTGTTTTAAGTCACATAGTCACATGATTATTAAGTCATGTGACTAAAAATATACGTGAATAGTCTTAAGTTGTTAAGTAATGAGTTGGAGAAACATTTTTACAAAATGGTTTGGAGGAAAGATTCTATTTGTTATAAAAACTTTTTGCATTTGAAAATAAAAGAATAAATCTAAGTAAATAATGGCATGGATAAATTTACAATAACAGTGAATTTAGGTTTATTATTATTATTATTTAATTTTTTTTGGTTTATTGATCACTTGAAATTGAAATAGCTACTACAAAAGATACTTATCACCTTTCTTTTTATGCAGATGATTTTTAAACTTACAGCAAAACTATTGATAAGTTATGACGCAGAGAAATCTGGAGATAATATTGATGATTTTTTTAGTAACTTCATGGAAGGATTAATGAAATTACCTCTAAACATTCCTGGTACTGCTTACCATAAATGTCTACAGGTATAATTCCTTCAAAACACTTAACACTTTTCAATTGCAAAACATATGATATCTCTATTTTTTACTCTACAATTTATTTAAATTTAATCTAATATAGTGGCACAATTGTCATACAGAGTCGACAGAAGTTGGTAAACTTGATAACTAAAATATATGAGGAGAGAAAGCGTAATCCCGAAATTGGCAAAGGAGATATTCTTGATCAAATTTTGGCCATGAAAACTGAAACATTCTTGACAGATAAATTCATAATCTATGTGATATTTGGGATTCTCCTTGCCAGCTTTGAGACTATATCCTCAACTCTTACATTAGCTATTAAGTTACTTAGCGACAAGCCAAAAGTGGTGAAAGAATTGACGGTTAGTGACACAAAGAGAAGCTAAATTTTCTTGAATTAGATTTAGAAAATGCCCCTTTTGTGTTTAATACTACTAAAAATAACATTTTTTTTTTTTTTTTTTGAATTAGGATATATATATATATATCATCTTGTTCTAACTAATCTGTAATTTATTTATTTAATTTATGTTGGTAATTTTTTTTAGATTTGGGCCAATATTTCGGACAAGTTTGGCAGGACGGCCAATCGTGGTATCATCTGATCCTGAATTCAATTATTATGTTTTTCAACAAGATGGAAAATTGGTTGAACAGTGGTATATGGACTCCTTTGACAAGCTTATTGGCCAAGATGTAATAACAAGAGTTAGTAATCATAGAGATATTCATAAGTACATTCGGAACTCAATCTTGAGTCATGTTGGTCCTGAGGCTCTCAAGAACAAGTTGTTACCTCACTTCGAGGATGCAATAAGTCAAAAATTGCAAGGTTGGTCTAAGCTACCTAGTTTGGAAGTGAAGAAAAGCCTTGCAGATGTAAGTTCTTATATTAATACAGGGATCTTATAATGCTTGTAAATTTGCATGATAGTTACAAAATAACAAAGTTTTCCTTCAACTTATTAAGTTGCAGTTCAAAAGAGTATCCATGTGTTTTAAGTCACATAGTCACATGATTATTAAGTCATGTGACTAAAAATATACGTGAATAGTCTTAAGTTGTCAAGTAGTGAGTTGGAGAAACATTTTTACAAAATGGTTTGGAGGAAAGATTCTATTTGTTATAAAAACTTTTTGCATTTGAAAATAAAAGAATAAATCTAAGTAAATAATGGCATGGATAAATTTACAATAACAGTGAATTTAGGTTTATTATTATTATTATTTAATTTTTTTTGGTTTATTGATCACTTGAAATTGAAATAGCTACTACAAAAGATACTTATCACCTTTCTTTTTATGCAGATGATTTTTAAACTTACAGCAAAACTATTGATAAGTTATGACGCAGAGAAATCTGGAGATAATATTGATGATTTTTTTAGTAACTTCATGGAAGGATTAATGAAATTACCTCTAAACATTCCTGGTACTGCTTACCATAAATGTCTACAGGTATAATTCCTTCAAAACACTTAACACTTTTCAATTGCAAAACATATGATATCTCTTTTTTTTACTCTAAAATTTATTTAAATTTAATCTAATATAGTGGCACAATTGTCATACAGAGTCGACAGAAGTTGGTAAACTTGATAACTAAAATATATGAGGAGAGAAAGCGTAATCCCGAAATTGGCAAAGGAGATATTCTTGATCAAATTTTGGCCATGAAAACTGAAACATTCTTGACAGATAAATTCATAATCTATGTGATATTTGGGATTCTCCTTGCCAGCTTTGAGACTATATCCTCAACTCTTACATTAGCTATTAAGTTACTTAGCGACAAGCCAAAAGTGGTGAAAGAATTGACGGTTAGTGACACAAAGAGAAGCTAAATTTTCTTGAATTAGATTTAGAAAATGCCCCTTTTGTGTTTAATACTACTAAAAATAACATTTTTTTTTTTTTTTTTTGAATTAGGAGGAGCATGAAGCAATTCTTAAAAGTAGAGAGGATGCCAATTCTGGACTCACATGGAAGGAATACAAATCTATGATATTTACTCATAACGTGAGTAAATTTCAATTTTTTTTTTCCTGGGCATATTTTAAGTTTCTTTTTTCATTTCCTAAATAAAGGGGCTCTAGCTATTGACAACATTTCTTACCGTCCATTGAATCGGAAAAATAGGTTGTCAATGAATCACTTAGGCTGGCTAGTGTTGCTCCGGGGATTTTGAGAAAAACAATCCAAGACATTGAAGTAAATGGTAAGCTCAAAATCAAATTGGTTTGGTCTGATGTCAACATCAATATTGACATCTTTGAACCATAATGATTTTTTTTTTCCTCTTGATATTATACATTAAGATAAATAAAATAAAAAAACACTTTCATTTTAGGATATACAATTCCAAAAGGCTGGTGTCTTTTGGTGGTTCCTTCTGCCATTCAACTAAACCCAAACATTTATGAGGACCCTCTTAGCTTCGATCCATGGAGATGGCAGGTGTGTTGAAAAAACCCTTCATACTCATCACTTACCACTCACCGCTCACCATGCATGATCACCCAATCTAACACTGAATTTTGGTGGGATTACCTAAAACTATCTTCTTAGTTTTTGCTGAATTTCATTCACTTTGATCTAAAAGGGTATCTCAGCGAACGTCACAGCAAAGAACTTCATACCTTTTGGAGCAGGCACAAGGACATGCGCAGGAGCAGATTTCAGCAAGGTTTTTATGGCTGTCTTCCTACATGTGTTAGTCACCAAATACAGGTGCTTCCAAGCTCTTAGTCTTAATTGACTGCCTGCATATATATCACACTAGAACTGGCTTTTCAATTGTATTAGTAGTATCAGTATGCATGTACGATCCAGGGTTTAATAAAAAATCATACATAAAATAATGATATAATTGAAATTAAATGGTAATATAGAAAGTAAAAATAAAGGAACAAAATTACTAAATGTAAAGTGGTGAGAGCATATTATGTGAAATTGAATTTTTTTTTTAAAAACTAAAAAAGTCGTAATAGATTATTAAAATAATCTAAAATGAATATTAAACTTGTCTTAAATTTGTCAAAACTTTTGGCCATAAAGTTTTATTTTGGAATAATAGTTTAAATTTTGTGAAACTTTGATAATAGATTTTTACTTAAAACAAACTATATTAATTATTTTAATTATACTTATAGTTCAACACATGGAAAAAAAAACATGTATAAGACTTACATTTATTAGTCACATAACGGACGCAGGATATGTAAGATCAAAATTTAATTATTAAAGCAAAAAATTATGGTGGATAATTAAATAATTAAAAAGGAATAGTGAAATTTCATTTGAATTTTTGTTAGATATTTGTTAATTATTTTTTAATTATAGGAATAATTTAAATTTCTTGAAACTTAGGGCAATCCACTTGGTGCAGCAATAGTTTCTAGGTCCCATATTAGTTAATTCAAATAATAACTCTTTAATAAAGAAGTATACTTGGAAAAAAAAAAGTAATCACTTGACATAATTTTGACTTTTAAGACCCAACTTTTACTATATAATACATGAAGTAGATGATTTGAATCATGAGTAGGTGGACTATAATAAAGGGTGGAGAGGTGATGCGGACTCCTGCTCTAGGATTTGGAGATGGTATTCACATTCAGGTCTTAACAAAGCATGCATGATAGCTGTATTTCATCATGAAGATCGCGGAGCAAGACGACCATAATATTATATGTTAATAAAGTTGTGTGTTTTTTTGTAATATATAATACATCTTTATTCCCTAAGGTATGTTTGGAACGGAGGAAATGGAACAAATAATAGGGGGCAATGCCATTAGAATATATTGTAATTTAGTACATTCCGGTTAGCTTCCCATCTCTTCTCTCCTCGTATCCTCCCATTTCTCTCAATCCGAACATAGAGTAAAATTTCAATTATTATTGTATTGTCCACATTATTTAAAAAAAAAAAAAAAGTAAGGGTTTTTAAATAAAAGGAATTGTCTTTCCTCTTATAAGAATTTCTCTTGATAGGCCAAGAATGTATTGACCCATTGTGATGAATTAACAAATTAATTAGTCAAGTTAATTAATTAATTCGATTAGTATGCAATACCCGTGGTAGCACAAAAAAATCACCAATTAATTAAATGCAGTGGAAATTAAATTGATACAGTGATTTATTTACAAATTGTGAAAACCTAAAAGGCAAAAATCCCACCAAGTGATTTTAAGGTCACAACTTCTGAGAATTCACTATTATCATAACAAGCGGTTATAAGTAAAGGAATCCTAGTACCTTATACCAACCTACAGTTGAACCCTTACCCCAATACCTAATTGGACTTGTTCTATAGTGACAAACTCCCATTTTCAATGCGTGGCTCCCAATACGTGACTAACCAATTAGATGTGCGGATCCCAAGTAAGCGGCTTGCTCAGCAACTTGAGAAAGATGTTGGCTGCAAAGTTCTTCAGTTCATCACACGATAAAGATCACGAAACTCCTTGGTTACAAAACCCTACGATGTACAAACACAGCAGTTTCTTTGAGAGAAACATGAACTAAGGCAAGTTCTGTCTCCGGTCACAATTTGCATGAACACAACTTTGCTTCACACTCATGCAACCTTTTATGGCCCTTAAAATAATCCTTATATATGTTTAAGGTTGTAAGAGAAGAAAACCCAAACACATACACATGGATTAGATGAAAATTAAAGCTGAAAATTTGTATTTCATAAACCTCGATAGATAGCTTATCTATCGAGAAGCTGCCAAGCATCGGGCTAGAACAGCTTTTTAAACCTCAATAGATACTAGCTGTCGAGTTTTAAAATCCACCACTTCTTCACTTGTTTCTTGGACAGACTTGCATGAGTTTAACACTTAATCTTGAAACCTTATTTCTTGAAGCGTTAAACACATACTAGATCTACCCAATTACAAGTAAAGTACGTTTTTTCAAAGGATTAGCCAATTTTATATTGACATATGTTCTTAACATTAAATCACATATGTCTTAACAATCTCCCCCTTTGGCAATCCGTGAAAAAACCACAACAAACAAATGAACATATGAGAGAAGTCATAAATCACTCTACTCATTATCACTTTTGAATACAATAAAATCTATCCTAGCACAAACTCTTGAAAAACTTTGCAAGAAGAGAGTTTATGGGAAGAAGACTTTGACAACCTGTATTTTTGAAACACTTTAAACAAAACTTATCATGGTATTTTAGTATGAAACAAAAATAATAAATTGCATACAATATATAAAAATCATGTGCATAAAGAGAGAAAAGAAACAAGACATGTAAATATAGGTGAATAACATACATCAATATATATAAACCTAAATATAAGTACAATGTATGTCAAATGGCCACAAGACCAATATACATGAGGTAAATGTAAAAGAAAGAAAAGGAAAAAAATACATAACAACCTCACTACATCCTTCATAGACACTCCCCCTATCACAAAAATCTCCTATGATAACACTCCCCCTATGTATATGACTACTTTCATATCAAAACTATTCCCCCTTTTTGTCTCGAGTGACAAAAGATAAGTACATCAAGTAGACATCTCATCATCACTGGGTGAGCTAGCACCATCGTCCTCATGAGCATTATCATTGTCGGAGCCATCATCACTCTTATTCTTGAAAGCTGGTGGAGATGGAGAAGAAGTAACAGTGAAACCACCCATGATAGTCTGTCGTCATGCGATACGACCAACACGGGTGTTCACTTGACACAACTCATCACTAAGTGTGTCAAGGCAAGCATCCATGCATACAAGTTAAGCCATTATGGCCTCAAGAGTCACTCTACCAGCAGAAGACAAAGGAGTGGAGGTGGATGGAGTGGTCGAAGTTGGAGGAGTCACCGTCTCTGTCCAAGGCCGCCTCGGTTTAAGTTATGCCTCGCTTCGTCTGACGATAGCTACATCTATGGCATTCATAATCGTGAAATGAGGAAACTCAGGAAAGGAGACAAAAAAGTGGCAAAGGATCTGCGTGATAGCCGAAGGAAAAATGAACTTATCACGAGTCGCCTTATCCCTATAAACATCTATAAGGGATAGAATGAAGTGAGAAGGGAAGTCGATAGAATTATCCTCTAAGAGGGATAACAAAAATCGAGCATTTGGCTCTGTAATAGAGTTATAGTGAGACAAAGGATGAAGAATGAATGTCATCACCATTTTAGAAAATCTCAGACCTTTGGCAAAGCCTGAGCAAGGGGTGTTTTAACGGTCACCCCAATATGAAGGTGTCTCACAAAAGAGAGACAAGAGTTCGTCTTTGGACACAGTCCTCAGATGATTACAGCCAGGGTAGTCAGGATGCGCTACCCTAGGAAAGTGTAGTACCTTGAATACAATATCCAGAGTAACTACTATGCGCATACCTCGAACGCGAGAGAAAAAATGAGGTACAGAAGTATTGAATCCATGCATATTGGAATAAAACTCCTGTATGACTACGGAGGGACAAGTGACTAGGATGTCACACAGTGACCCCCAACCTTGACTGTGGATGACAATAGGAAGGTTAGTATAGGAAAAATCTGATAGGATGACTTGGCGTTCTGAATGAATGCCTCGTCGAGAAAAGTTCTCCGAAAAGTCCTTTCGGGCTTTATCATTATAGAACCGTATGTAAGAAGGAGTAGGGTCAAAAGAAGAAGTGGATGCCCCAGAATGAAGAGGGTTGTAGGACTAAGTGGATTTATGTTTGGGTGCCATAGAGCAGACTAACGTAGGAAAGAAAGAGAGAGAGAGGGAGAGAGAGAGAGACAATCAAAAAAGCACCAACAAAACAATATAAAAGAATATAAAGAATTGTAGGTACATATGCATGAAAATGCATGAACATGTGACATGCAAACTTAAAAACATTATGGGCTCAGCCTAATCCAAACCTACTAGCAAACAACGTTGCAACAAAGTAAACACACATCTAAAATGCATGAAACATTGTTATAATGCAAATGTGATGCAATGCATGAACATTTAGGATCATTTACACAAAACTCATCCCAAAAATTTCACAAAGACTTCATCAATTTTGAAAAACCCCAAAAAATTTTCAAAAACCCAAACCCTAGATCTAAATGCATGAAATGCAAAAAGAATGAATGAAAAAGAGACATACTAGAAGCAGCAAATGCTCTCTAAGACTGAAGAACACTTGGGTTGGAGGATTGGAGTGTGAGAGAGAGGTTTGGGAAGATGAGAAGACGAAAACTATCAAGAGAGATCAAGGAGAAATGAAGAAAAATCGCACGAACCCTATATATAGAAAAGTCATAAATCTCGACAGATCGAGAGGTGTCGAGTTTTAAAACGCGTGAAAAAGCCCTTGAAGAGCTATCCAAGATCTGTTGTGAGGTGTCCACAGCAAAAGGATCTCGATAGATTGAGAAGCTGTCGAGAATCTATCGAGCATCCATAAAGTTTCTTGATGGATTAAACAGCTAACGAGAAGCTATCAAGAATGCAATAAAAAGCAACTGAAAGGGCTCGATAGATAGCCTAGCTATCGAGAGGTGTCCATCATCTGTCGAGAGTGCTTAAAACCAGTTTTTCAAGAAGAGAAAAACATAGATATGAATGCAATCAAGCATGCTATACAACCAAAGATCCAAACAACATTTTGAAACTCTAAAAATCATCTCTCAACAAGAAAAACAATGTCAAGCACATGGATCCAAAACACACACACACACACACACACACACTAAACAAGTCTAACCAATTTTATATTTTAAAAACAAGTTAAGACAGTTTAGTGAGCATACATTAACACATGTATTTCTTGTGATGGCCAAATCACATTGTACTTGCACATGTATCAAAAGTAGCAAAGAATATTGCGTGTTGTGTGTGAAAAACATCGCAAGATTTCATAAGTGTCTACATGTTATGACGATTTGAGATATGAGAAAATCACTTTAACTCACACATAATCATAACTGTTTAATGTGGACTATCACCTTTGAGACTCCCACATCTCCTAGAATACACACTTACAATCATATATAAAGCATTTTGATTCTTTTTGCTTTTTATTTTTCTTTGCATCTTTTTCTTTTAAGCAAACCATGCATGGGCATATAAGAGATAGAAAAGAAATAACTAATGATGTTAAGCATTTGACATTCCACTTTTGCTATGCCGAAGCATACAAATGTCATTTCATGATTAGCGGGCAACAGTGGTGAGATGGTTATTTATACCTTTCTCTTAGAATTTTCTAGTCCTTTCCATTAAAAAGAGTGATACGAGTGTTAAGTATAAGAGATTACTTAATCTTACTCATCACCAACACGAGCCACAAAGCTCACTTACTTAGTTATGCAAAGAGATGCTCATTTGAGCTACAAAAGATACAAAGTTAGAAAACTTTGTTTTAATGGCCATCCAAGGTACACAAGTACCAATGTACACAAACACATACTGTTTTTGTATTTTTCTGAATTTTCAATTTTTTTTTAATGAAAAACAAAGTAAAGAAAAATTGGAAAAAAAAAAAAAAAACAAAAACATGTTAAATAAAACAATGTATAAAACTAGACCGACTCAAAACACAAAAGCAAAATACATAAGTAATGCAAAAACAAAAACAAGAAAGGGAGAGGAAAAAAATGGCAGAATCACTTGGAGCATTTTTCCTTCCACACCTTAGAAGAACCTTTCCGTTTTGAAAACCCTTGATCCGGCGGTGAGGAGAAAGAATTGAAATTGCTCAAGTTTGAAAGGAACATGAGGGCTTTGAGAAGATCTCCAAGAGAAGCAAAGGAGGATGGAAACTGATTCTGGTTTCCTGACGAGATCATGTTATTGCTCTGTTGAGTGGCTAACCACTTATAGCAATTAGGTTGAGTATGTCCAGCTACTCCACAATGATGATAGAAATACTGTTTTTTCTGTTTGGGCTTTTAAGTATTTCCCTTCTTAGCCCTAAGGTTCTTAATCTCTTTCTTATCAAGCTTAGAAGGTGCTCCTAAGATAGATTTACCCTTATCTATGTTCTCACTAGCTAATTCATTTTTAATATCATTGTTCTCAGTTTCAACATTATTAGCAGGAGGAACAAAAACAGTAGTACTAGAAGTAGCAATACTAGGAGAAGAGATATCATACCCTAAACCGGTTCATCAGAAGCAGATTTCTGAAAATTAAGCATCTCATCAAGCCTTGCACTTGAAGTCCTTTCCAAGTAAGCTTTGACTCGGAACAGTTCTGCCTCAAGCTTCTTGGTCTTCTCAGCCAAGAAATTATTCTTAAATCTTAGTGCTCCAATGGTCTGATTGGTTTCATCAAACTTTGTGGAAATTTCTTCTTGTTCGAGCTCCATTTCACTAAGCTTCTTGGTGGCCAACCTATACAACTTCTCATAATTTTCCGAGAGCTTGTATAATTTGCATAGGCTGTGTGGATATCATCTTGTTCATCCATATTTTCAAACTTAGACTCCACCAATTCCTCTTCTTCATCCACATCTTCAACAATCCCTTCAGTAGGATTTACAGTGACAATGAAGGCATTTAGGATTCCATCATCCTCATTCTCGAAATCATCTTCAGGCTCGGTGTCACTCAAGGTAGCAGCAAATGCCTTGTTTTTCCCAATGGTCTTGAGATATGTAGGGCACTCTTATTTCATGTGTCTGAAGCCTTGACATCCAAAGCATTTTGGTCTTGATGGAACAATGTACTAACCGTCATTCCTAGTATCATTCTTTCCTTTATCCTGGTTCTTGAACTAAGATGAGCTGGACTGCTTGCGGTCTTTGTCAAATCCTTTAGCATTGGCATTCTTCATAAACTTTTTGAATTGCTGGGTGATATAGAATTTCATCATAGAATCTTCATCGTCTGAAGATTCATCAGTGTCACTGCTCTTGGCCTTCAATGCCATACTTTTGCTCTTGCTTGATTTCCCTATCCTTTTCAAACCCAACTCATAGGTCTACAGATTGCCAACCAGCTCTATCAAAGGAATTTTGTCAATATCCTTTGATTCCTCAATTGCAGTGATCTTGGCATGAAATCTCTCGGGTAGAGATCTAAGCACCTTTCTAACAATCTTAGGTTCGGGAATGGTTTCTCTAAGATTAAAAGTTGAGTTCACTATGTCCTTGAGCTTGGCATAGAACTTATCGAATGACTCATCCTCCTTCATCTTATTCTCTTCAAAGCTTGTAGTAAGTCTTTGAAGCCTTGAATCCTTGACAGTCTCGGTTCTTTCATAGGTTGTCTAGAGAATGGTTCATGCTTTCTTAGTGGTTTCAGTAGAGGATATCTTCTTAAATTCCTCATTTGTGACTGCACTGAATAAAGCATTCAATACCCTGTTGTTGAAGTTTGCCGCCTTGATCTTAGCATCATCCTAGTCGGCCGACGCTTCCGTAGGTTTGGTCTAGCCTATCTCCACAACTTGCCACACCTTTTCATTTAAGGATTGCAAAAAAGCTCTCATGCGTACTTTTCAGTATGCATAGTTAGTGCCATCAAATAAAGAATGTATAATAAGAGACTATCATCTATCCATGACAAACAGGGGTCAATAGATCACACAACAAAGATTAAAACCTAATCAGAGTGTGTCTGCTCTGATACCACTTGATAGGCCAAGAATGTATTAATCCATTGTGATGAATTAACAAATTAATTAGCCAAGTTAATTAATTAATTCAATTAGCATACAATACGCGTGGTAGCACAAACAAATCACCAATTAACTAAATGCAGTGGAAATTAAATTGACACGGTGATTTGTTTACGAATGGAAAAAACCTACACGGAAAAAACCCCATTGGGTGATTTTAAGGTCACCATTCTCGATAATTCACTATTATTATAACAAGCGGTTACAAGTAAAGGAATCCCAGTACCTTATATCAACCTACAGTTGAACCCTTACCCCAATACCCAATTGGACTTATTCTGTAGTGACAATCTCTCATTTTCAATGCACAGCACCCAATACGTGACTAATCAATTCGATGAGCGGATCCCAGTACACGGCTTATTCACCAACTTGAGAAAAATGTTGGCTGCAAAGTTCTTCAATTTATCACACGATGAAGATCATGAAACTCCTTGGTTACAAAACCCTACGGTGTACAAACACAGTAGCTTCTTTAAGAGAAAGATGAACTAGGGCAAATTCTGTCTCCAGCCACAATTTGCATGAACACAACTTTGCTTCACACTCGTGCAACCTTTTACGGCCCTTAAAATAGTCCTTATATATGTTTAGGATTATGAAAAAAGAAAGCCCAAACATATACACACGGATTAGATGAAAATCAAAGCTAAAAATCTGTTTTTCATAAACCTCGATAGATAGCTTATCTATCGAGAAGTTGTCGAACATCGGGCTAGAACAACATTTTAAACCTTAATAGATACTAGTTGTCAAGTTTTAAAATTCAGCACTTCTTCACTTGTTTCTTGGATAGACTTGCATGGCTTTGACACTTAATCTTGAAACCTTGTTCCTTGAAGTATTAAACACATCTTAGATCTACCAAATTACAAGTAAAGTGTATTTTGTCAAAGGATTAGCCAATTCTATATTGACACATGTTCCTAACATTAAATCACATATGTCTTAACATCTCTCCCTTTAAGAGAGAGAGATAGAGAGAGATTTTTAACTTAAAGAACAAATACAACTTCGAGTGAATTAAATGGGTTCAATAATGCCTTAGTTAAGAGGAATTTCTTAAAAAAAAAAAAAAAAAATTCTAGGAGCTAATCACGAAATACAAGATAACAATAATGGAAGTATGGAACTGATGCAAATAGAATTAACAACTAAGACATTAAAGAAAACTCTTAGTTGCAGTAATCGAAAAACTTGATACAAGTATCAAAGAACTAAATTACAGTACTACTTGTATCAAAGTCGATGACAACAAATAAATTTCAACGTATTGATGTTGGATGATTGTGTCATTTCCCTTCTTGAGTAGCCTCATTTTATAAGCAAAATGTGTAGTTATTTCACCAATAATAACTTTATCAATTAGGGGCGTAGCTTCTTATCTTCTTGGTAACCATCTTTCTTTATCTTCATGTCTTCCTCCTTCTTCTGTAAAAATAAAAATAAAAAACTCGTCCACTTGAGTCATGTATGGCTAGTACTCTTGTGACAAACAATATCATACGCCAAAAAAAAAAAAAAAAAAAAGTGATGAACAACATATATTGCCACATGTAAATATGTAATTTGATTGCGTTATTTCGTAATTCAACCTAATCAAATTTAGCTTATCAAAAACAATGTTTTGAAATCCCTCTTGTTTCGGTTAGAATGACCAAAAGTTTCCATTCTAATACATTAATTGACACAACAAATCCCCAATTCTACCTTCGTAACAATTTCAACTTGCATTTGAATGTATTGACCATTTTGGTTATATTTCGCTTATATATATATATATATATAGATAGATAGATAGATAGATACTAGCATGTAACCCGTGCTTACACACAGGAATGATAAATTGTAATAGTGCTATTGATGTTAGCTTATGTTATAAAACATATAAGATATTAGTTTGACTAGGACATTTAGAGATACTAAAATAGTTTTTTCTTACAATTTTCATGATATTAGTTACGCTAAGTTTCTCATTACACATATAATTTTGAAAATTATTATTGGATATTATATATATAATATCAATTCACAATCACTGTCCGTGAAATTCTACTAAATACAACACAAAATAAAATAATAAATTGGTCTAATAATATCTCCTAATTGAATAGGAATATGTGCATAGAATCATTTAGCTTAATTACAATTTGTTATGTTCAAGATCTTGACATACAAAATATCTTAATAGAAATAATATAAAAAATATGTTCATTAGTTCATAGAAAAACTAATAGCAAAAATCTAAATAATTTAATTTATATGGAAAGCTAACAAAAGCAAAATTCAATTTTGAATCTAATTAAATTTTCTCTAAGCATTGGTTATATATAAATATATATATATATATAATTAGGTTTTTTTTATGGTTTATTTATATTGGACTCCTCATTTTCTACATTGAATTAACTCATCACTTGGCACAAAAATTAAAATTAAACTCTAATTGAACTCTAATTTGAAATCTAATTGAATTTTCTCTTTGTTTTGCCTATATATATATATATATTGATTACATTGGTCTAAACCAATATTAAAATTTTTTGTTCCAGTGGTTAAATTGAACAATCCTTTAAACAGAATTCAAAATGTTGATCATGTGTTCATTTTAGTGGATGAATCACAAAACTTTAACCTTTGATATCCAAAGCATCATTGTGTTGGAAAATCCTTTGTTTGCTTAAGAATAAGATTGGTCTTGGTTGTAATAACATTGCTCTTATGAAGAAAGTCATTTATTGTGAAAGCAACATCACTGTGTTGGGGAGTATTGTGTTTCCTAACTCTTTGCTATCCAAAACTCTAAGATTTATATCAAAAACTCTAAGTCTAGAGTTAGGGTACGATTACTGGAAGCGGTTAAGCACCCTTGACCGCCAATCGTAGTTAGCCTTCATAGGTTGTTATTGGATAATGGTCAAGTGGGGTCTACCTAATGGGCCTATATGAACCTGTGCTACTATCTAAGCCCGAGAGTTTGTCTATAGGATATGTGAATCAGAGTCATTTAGAAAGCAAAGTATGAGTCATGTGAAAGGAAACCAAACATGTGCAAATCAATCAAACATGTGTTCATGTAAGCATGTGAATTTGTAACCATCCAAGCGCAGAAGCATGTGAACATGTGAATATATATCCAAGCATGTAAACACATAAATACCAAGCATGTGGACACGTGAGTATCCAAGCATATGGGTATTTAAACAAGTGATTGAACCTTGAGTTGATATTAATGATTAAGTCTATTAAAGAGTACACATGAATTAAGGTTGAAGTTTTATTAAGTCTTGAATGTCTTCTCTCATTAAACTTAATTGGTTAACCCATGTGTTCTTGCTTTGTTGAGAAGTGGTCTTACATGCTTGTCTTTCATCATTAATCGTAATTAAATTCAAACCCCGAGCCTTATAAAGAAAGTATGAATTTTCTAGTTTCTTCTTTGATTGGTGTACGCATCTCATAAAGCACCTACACCAATCACATAGTGGCGTATGGCACTCATGAAGTGTGTATGCCAATCATGAAGCAATGTATGCCACCCAGGAAGTAGCATACACCACTAAATTTCATCCAATTTTCCAAAAAGCATACCGAACGAAGAACATGTCTCTGCCCGGGGTGGCGTACGCACACTAAATAGACTTTGGAGATTTATTAGATTAATTAAAATTGTAGGAAATTGATACAAAGCATTAAACATGCAGCATATTATCAGCCACCAATCATCATGTTAAGGGCAAAAAATAAAGGAATGTGAAAACGACTAAAAATCAAGAGGGAGATATGGATCATTAAGGTGATTCATACCTAACTTCCTTAACACATTATTGTGAAGTAGATATCCTCGGTTGAAATCAACTACCACAGTGATGTGTGCTTACATCAACAACTTAGATAAATGGTTTTGGGATTAGATTTAGTATTTATGAACCTTAAAAAGACAAATGGGATTGATGGGGGGTGGTTATGGCCTGAGAATGTAATTGGGGAATAGTAAGAAAGGGATTAGCTTTCCAATAAATGATTGTCAAAAAACTCAATCTGACCCTTGCAATCCCTATCCTCACACTCTTGAAACTCAATTGAGGTCTAGAAGTATTTTGGCAAATTTTTAATTTGGGAAAAAGTGGGATCCCTCTAGATGGTGGTAAATGTGTGGGGGGGGGGGGGGGGGGATATTAATTGGGTTTTTGAGGGGGTTAGGACTAGTAAGATGTCTTGACCAGCTAGTTGATTTTGGCTAATTAACCAAGAAACATCACCAATATAGAAAATATTCTTGTAATAACTTGAACCAATTTATTTTTGTCTTTGTACAAAAATCCCTTTCAAATATGGTAATGCACAGGTGAATCTCCTAGGTTGTTAGAATTTGTACAAAGGTCCTTTTTAAAAGTTGGCTTTCACAGATGAAACCCCTAGATTGTTAGAAATTTTACAAAGATCCATTTTCAAAGTTGGATTTTACAAATTTGTCATCAAAGAATTTAAAGAACATCTCCAATGGAACAATACCATGACCCTTGGTTCAGAGATGAGAGCCACCAAAAATAGATAGAAACAAAGGCAAGATCCACAAAAATCAAATTGAGATAAAGGCGAAAGCCACTAGCACAACTTCCTTAGGGATGTCACCTTTAATCGCTTGATAAGCACCTTGACTTTGATATGATTATGTGAAGGTGGTGGAGAGGGTTCCCCAACATTTGCTTGAATGCCTTGTTTGTTTTGTTTTGTTTTGTTTTGTTTTTGTATGACTCAAGATAGTGAGTCACCCACCACTTGCGTTTGTAGTGGCACCCTAGCTCAAGATAGTGACCCTTTTGATACCCAAAGGAGCAAGTAGCACCCTGTAGGATCCAGTATATGAATCCCACTCAACTTATAGAGTTGCACTTGCCCATGAATGCGTGTTGTTTGTTGCATTCGTGGGTTGCGCTTGAGCCGTACGTCAAAAAAAAAAAAAAATAGTCTCTTTAAAGATTTTGATTCATTTAACAATACTAATGAATTCAAAAGAGAAGCACTGTTGATACCCCATTTTGCACCTTTTATGACTTAAACTATTGTTTCATAGTGAATGGCATTACCAAGAACACTATTTGACTAGAAGGAGTTTTTAATGCATTAAAACCTACATGGAACCCTAATCTTGTTTGTGCAAGAAGAATATTTTGGGTACGCAGCCTTAAGGTTGGATACGTAGTTAATAGGCACATGAGCCTGCATACGTAGGTTAAAGCTGACAAAGCTTTGTAAAAGAAGTTTTTTAACAAAAATTTGTGTAAAGTTAATCCCATATTGCTTGGAAGTGGCCTTGAACCCCCCTCTTAAGCAGTGTAAAAAGCCTCCTAAGCATATTTTCCAAAAGACACCAAAATCACTAAAAAAAATTGTGATCAAGAGGAAGTTTTTCTTTAAAACACCTTTTAGTCAAAATATTTTCTTTGCAAGTATATAGTTAAATGTTTACTAACCAACTGTGATATATGTGGGTTAGTTTTTATAGATTAACCAAAATGAGTGGTCAAAGTCAAGTCTTTAACTTTTGTTTTTAGGTTTTTTTTTTTTGTTTTTTTGTGTCTTCTTTTATAATTCAATCACTTTAATTCTATTTTTAGTTTTATTTTAGTTGTTTATTGCTTTCCTCGGTTAGTAACATATTTAGGAGTAGTGTAATGTAGTTGTAGAGTAGTTCTAGGTTCTGGGTTTTGGATTGGGCTAGGTTGCATATGTAAGCATGCCAAATTACTTTGTTCTTCTCTTTCCTTTTCTTTGTTTGTTTTTCAGGAACATGTTTATGTTTTTGTGAGTGCTTAGAAACATTTCTTAGGTTTTGTGGATGCTTAGAAATGTGCTTAACATGTCTTTAATAGATGAATGAACATGAACATGCATATGAATACAATCATGCATTTGAACATATGGTGTTGTGGTGATGCAGTAAGTAAGAACATGCTAACATGATCACACATGTTAAGATAATGAATGCAATGAATGAGATGTGAAATGAAATGAATGAATGTGATGAATATGATGCATGTGATAAATGTAATGAATGAGATATGTGAATACTTGTTGTGAATGTGATGCAATGTGTGCTGTGAATATGTTGTTATGGGATGAGATGAGTATGTATGGATGCAACACATGTTATAAGTAGGATGAGAATATGCCATGTGATGCATGCAACTAAAAGTATAGTGCTCTCATACCTAACTCCAGACTTAAAAGTATGATGCGTAGACTTCTACAACGAGTCCAAGTTGGTTCTAAACCTAAACCAAATGGAGATTCCCTCCCAATCCTCTGCCTCAATAGTCCATTCAACCTAGGTGTACTTTTCAAGGAAGAGTAAAAAATAAGCAAGCGAGGCCATTAGTACCCTGCATGTGCGCGGGGTGGTGCACTCATACCTAACAACATTAGTAGAGGTTGACCCATGAGCTGGGCAGAGACTCCTAACCCTCCGCTTTAATGGCCCATTTGGCTGATCCGTACTTCCTAATAAAGAGTAAAAAATAAGAAGCGAGACATGCAGTACTCACGTTCGCACGAGGCAATACGCTCACACCTAACAACATTAGTAGAGGTCAAATCATAAGTTGGGTGGGCTTAGGTGCCAAACATCTTTGTTAGAGACTAAAAATGATCATTTTCAATTTCAGGGACTATACCCAACATTGAATTTTTGTTGTTTCTCTAAAAAAAAAAAAGGAGAAAAAAAAAATTTCCTCCCTTTATATTTTGGGTAGTTCACAATTCCCGTCCTTATCCTTGAAACCAACTAATTTCCTCCGCTATATTTGAAAAATGAGCAAATAAGCTTAATCTGTTACTTTCTCAATTAAATTCAATGAAATTTTTTGAAGAAATTATTAGTTGCGCACCACAAGAGAAAAAGTTGAGGATTACTTTGTTGTTTTTTTGAATTGCATTTGTAATCATTGTGATTTTGTTGGATTTAATTGAAAAAGTAATGGATTAGGATATTTGCTAATTTTCCAAATATAGAGGAGAAAGTTGGTTGGTTTCAAAGATAATGGAAAAATTGTGAACTATTCCAAACATAGAGGGACGAAAATACTTTTTCCAAAAAAAAAAAAAAGATTAAAACAAATTTCTAAACTTTTTTTAATAAGAAAAAGTGTCATAACTAGAATAATATTTTAAGGAAAAAATTTAAAGTGCACCTTTTAAGTTTAACCAAAATTTATTTCAGTCTTCTAACTTTACTTTTGTTTTATTAAGTTCTTTAAGTTTTAATTTTATTCAATAAGGTCTTTTTGTCAATTTTTGTTAAATTTTTCTTCTAAAAAAACAAAACTTTCGTTAAATTTTATTTATTTATTAATGAAAATCTGAAAAATATTTTTCAATTATTAATTGAATTTTTTTAATTAAAAAAATTTGAAGAAAAAAGTAAAAATTTGGATACTTAATAGCAACATCTATCGAAATTTGATGGAGAAATTTTAATTAAATGAACTTAAAACTTAAATAAATCAACTAAATAAAAATAAAATTAAAAGATTGAAATAAATTTTCGTCAAATTTAAAAGATTTTAATTTACATTTTTGGCGATTTTTAATTAATAAGATCTAGAAAATGTTACAAAATGAAAGACACGGTAACGTTGCACATAATAGTCAAATTCAATGTAATCAAATCAAACGCAGTAAATTTTATCAAAAAAAAAAAAAAAATCAAACGCAGTAAAGGTATCAAAAGTAACCCCCCACCCAAAAAAAAAATCAACAATCATTTTATCATGGCATGTTGATTTGGGTTGCACATTTGCACTTGTACTTGCACATATCAAAAGCCTTGTTCTCTCTCTCTCTCTCACGTTCTTTCTCTCTGTGGCTATCTGGGTATGTAATAGAGCGAGCCCCGCTGTATTTCTTTGTAGCTTTCTCAAACAAACCAAAAAATTTCAGACTTCTAAATTAATCATAAAAAAAAAATAAAAAAAAAATCAGAGACAATAGAGAAACCTCACAAATCAAATCACAAAGTCACAAGACTCACAACAACAACAGAAGCACCGACTTCAAACTTCGATACGTACTTGTTTTTTTTTGTTTTTGTTTTGTTTTTGCGTATATTGGTCAGTCTCAGCCACACACACCACTAGAAGAAGAAGAAGAGCAAAAGAGGAATGCTAAGGAAGAAGAAGATGAAGCAGCGCTTCACCTTCTTCTCCTTTTACTGATGATTCATGGCCTCTTCTCAGCATCGCTGCGTTTTTGGTACTCTCTCTCTCCCTCTCTCTCCTCTTCTATTTATCTGTTTGATTGATTTAACTTTTGTTTTTAGGTTTTTTTTTTTTTTTTTTTTTGTGTCTTCTTTTATAATTCAATCATTTTAATCCTATTTTTAGTTTTATTTTAGTTGTTTATTGCTTTCCTAGGTTAGTAACATATTTAGGAGTAGTGTAATGTAGTTGTAGAGTAGTTATAGGTTCTGGGTTTTGGATTGGGCTAGGTTGCATATGTAAGCATGCCAAATTACTTTGTTCTTCTCTTTCCTTTTCTTTGTTTGTTTTTCAGGAACATGTTTATGTTTTTGTGAGTGCTTAGAAACATTTCTTAGGTTTTGTGGATGCTTAGAAATGTGCTTAACATGTCTTTAATAGATGAATGAACATGAACATGCATATGAATACAATCATGCATTTGAACATATGGTGTTGTGGTGATGTAGTAAGTAAGAACATGCTAACATGATCACACATGTTAAGATAATGAATGCAATGAATGAGATGTGAAATGAAATGAATGAATGTGATGAATATGATGCATGTGATAAATGTAATGAATGAGATATGTGAATACTTGTTGTGAATGTGATGCAATGTGTGCTGTGAATATGTTGTTATGGGATGAGATGAGTATGTATGGATGCAACACATGTTATAAGTAGGATGAGAATATGCCATGTGATGCATGCAACTAAAAGTATAGTGCTCTCATACCTAACTCCAGACTTAAAAGTATGATGCGTAGACTTCTACAACGAGTCCAAGTTGGTTCTAAACCTAAACCAAATGGAGATTCCCTCCCAATCCTCTGCCTCAATAGTCCATTCAACCTAGGTGTACTTTTCAAGGAAGAGTAAAAAATAAGCAAGCGAGGCATTAGGTACCCGCATGTGCGCGGGGTGGTGCACTCATACCTAACAACATTAGTAGAGGCTGACCCATGAGCTAGGCAGAGACTCCTAACCCTCCGCTTTAATGGTCCATTTGGCTGATCCGTACTTCCTAATAAAGAGTAAAAAATAAGAAGTGAGACATGCAATACTCACGTTCGCACGAGTCAGTACGCTCACACCTAACAACATTAGTAGAGGTCAAATCATAAGTTGGGTGGGCTTAGGTGCCAAACATCTTTGTTAGAGACTAAAAATGATCGTTTTCAATTTCAGGGACTATACCCAACATTGAATTTTTGTTGTTTCTCAAAAAAAAAAAAAAGGAGAAAAAAAAAATTTCCTCCCTTTATATTTTGGGTAGTTCACAATTCCCATCTTTATCCTTGAAACCAACTAATTTCCTCCGCTATATTTGAAAAATGAGCAAATAAGTTTAATCTGTTACTTTCTCAGTTAAATTCAATGAAATTTTTTGAAGAAATTATTAGTTGCGCACCACAAGAGAAAAAGTTGAGGATTACTTTGTTGTTTTTTTGAATTGCATTTGTAATCATTGTGATTTTGTTGGATTTAATTGAAAAAGTAATGGATTAGGGTATTTGCTAATTTTCCAAATATAGAGGAGAAAGTTGGTTGGTTTCAAAGATAATGGAAAAATTGTGAACTATTCCAAACATAGAGGGACGAAAATACTTTTTCCAAAAAAAAAAAAAGATTAAAACAAATTTCTAAACTTTTTTTAATAAGAAAGAGTGTCATAACTAGAATAATATTTTAACGAAAAAATTTAAAGTGCATCTTTTAAGTTTAACCAAAATTTATTTCAGTCTTCTAACTTTACTTTTGTTTTATTAAGTTTTTTAAGTTTTAATTTTATTCAATAAGGTCTTTTTGTCAATTTTTGTTAAATTTTTCTTCCAAAAAAACAAAACTTTCCTTAAATTTTATTTATTTATTAATGAAAATCTGGAAAATATTTTTCAATTATTAATTGAATTTTTTTAATTAAAAAAATTTGAAGAAAAAAGTAAAAATTTGGAAACTTAATAGCAACATCTATTGAAATTTGATGGAGAGACTTTAATTAAATGAACTTGAAACTTAGATAAATCAACTAAATAAAAGTAAAATTAGAAGATTGAAATAAATTTTCGTCAAATTTAAAAGATTTTAATTTACATTTTTGCCGATTTTTAATTAATAAGATCTAGAAAATGTTACAAAATGAAAGCCACGGTAACGTTGCACATAATAGTCAAATTCAATGTAATCAAATCAAACGCAGTAAATTATCAAAAAAAAAAAAAAAAAAAATCAAACGCAGTAAAGGTATCAAAAGTAACCACCCCCCCCCCCCCCAAAAAAAAAAAAAAAATCAACAATCATTTTATCATGGCATGTTGATTTGGGTTGCACATTTGCACTTGTACTTGCACATATCAAAAGCCTTGTTCTCTCTCTCTCTCTCTCTCTCTCTCACATTCTTTCTCTCTGTGGCTATCTGGGTATGTAATAGAGCGAGCCCCGCTGTATTTCTTTGTAGCTTTCTCAAACAAACCAAAAAATTTCGGACTTCTAAATTAATCATAAAAAAAAATAAAAAAAAAATCAGAGACAATAGAGAAACCTCACAAATCAAATCACAAAGTCACAAGACTCACAACAACAACAGAAGCACCGACTTCAAACTTCGATACGTACTTGTTTTTTTTTTGTTTTTGTTTTGTTTTTGCGTATATTGGTCAGTCTCAGCCACACACACCACTAGAAGAAGAAGAAGAGCAAAAGAGGAATGCTAAGGAAGAAGAAGATGAAGCAGCGCTTCACCTTCTTCTCCTTTTACTGATGATTCATGGCCTCTTCTCAGCATCGCTGCGTTTTTGGTACTCTCTCTCTCCCTCTCTCTCCTCTTCTATTTATCTGTTTGATTGTCGAGAAATCTTGCAATCTTAAAACGTCGATCCAATTCAAAAGATGTTTTTTTTATAAGGTTTCGATGGGCAATCAAATGGGAAATTTGTGAAAATTTTTTAATTGGTGTGGAATTTGATGTGGTTACAGTTGGGAACATACCATATGATGCCACTGAGGAACAGCTTATAGAAATCTGCCAGGAGGTTGGTCCTGTTGTGTCTTTCAGGTCAGTTTTTTTTATTTACTTATTATTTATTTTACAAAACCCTAAGAAGTGATTTAATTTAAAATTTGTAGATCTCTTATAGTTTTTTTTTTTTTTTTTAAATCACGGATGGAATTGGATTGAATCGCTGAAGAAACTTAGGTACAGTACGATATGATCCCCAATTGAATTCAAACACTTGATTGTGTTGACCAATAAGACATAAATAGTGTTATCCTTTTCAAGGAGAATCAAAATTCAAAACAACTAAGTGTTTGAATTCAATTGGAGAATCTAATTTACTACACTTAAAGTACTGTACCTAAGTATTATCCTTAGTTTAGTATGCTTAAATTGAACATGAATTACATTGATCTGGAGTTGGAAACTAATTAAACTTTATGGGTGGGTTGAAAGAAAAGGTTTGGCTGAAGTGCTATGTCGTTAAAGTTATGACCAGATGATTTCATGCTAGTTTAGTCTGGAACTTACAAATTGCGTCGAGTGTCAAGTTTGGAACCCATATGTACTTGTGAAATATTAGATGGGGTAGATGTTACTTAGAATGAAACATTAATGGATTCTTTCAAGTGATTGTATGCCTAGAGGCCAGAACAGGGTATTTGTATGTAGGCACTAGGCAGAGTTTTATTGAGTTGCTTGATTTAGGGTGTGGTATGAGTTACATCATAAAAGGCTGGGAATGAGAATTTGTTCTACTGTTAAAACATACACAAATACACACATATTCCTCTCTTGTATCAAATTATCATTTTCAACCCCTATGGCTACAACACATACTAACCTTAAAAACATCACTGTCTTGTGTGCACACCTTGCTTGTCTCTTGCTTGCTAATAGTGGTTATGGATAAGGATACAGAGGGTGTCTAGATGCATTCCTTGGTTAAGGAAACAATATCACTATAATGTAGGATGTTGCTTGAAAATGAGGTTTAGCTTCTGTTAGAATATCAGATGACAGATACAGTGAGCGTAATCTGAAATGATGCCTTTTTTGCCCTTGTAAATACAAGGTGAAAGGTGTGGTGGTGGGTTTATCCACCCTATGCACGTTTTTCGCAGCATAAAAAGCTGCTGGATAATCATGTCAAAATACTATTTGCAAGTTAGGGCAGCAGCCTTTGATGCTTTTATAGATGAGTATATTCAGTATCATGTATTTCATACCTTATCCTATATTTATTAGTGTTGTCATGCATCCATCTTAACATCCTCATCTGTGCCATACATTGTATGGACATGGTTGGTCTGTGAAAATTTGTTTTTATCTCAATCTTGTGTTAATGTATTGTAGTCATGATATTGAACCCCAAACCAAAAGCTTCGTACCAAGTATGTTTCTTTCATTTGATCTCAAATTAGCGTGATAAATTTGAATTTGTGACATATTTTTCCATAAATCATTTGGCTTATACAGTAGGGGTAAATTAGTCCTTAACTATAATCTGCTTTAGTGTACTGTCCCCCCCCCCCCCCCTTTTTTTTTTGCATAGTGCAAAAAATCTGTATATCAAAAGGGTTTTTGTCTCCTTTTCAGATTAGTAATTGATAGAGAAACTGGGAAACCAAAAGGTTATGGATTCTGTGAATATAAGGATGAAGAGACAGCTCTAAGTGCTCGTCGTAATCTTCAAGGTTATGAGATCAATGGCCGGCAATTACGGGTTGATTTTGCTGAAAATGACAAAGGTGCTGACCGAAATCGAGAACAGGTGAAATATTGAATGTAAATATATTATTATTATTATTATATTACTGCAAAGAAAGATGTCGATTAATCTGTTCTTGTCATCATATTGTTGCCATATGATCTTATGATGTTGACTTGAACAAATGGAATGTTTGCCTTATATGCCTCATTCTTTTTTTTTTTTGCAACTTAACAATTTCATATTATAAACTCATTATTCAGATGGTTTAACATTACCATCATCTCTTTATTGTTAAATGATAAAATTGCCTTTTCTTCTCTTGCAGGGTCGTGGGGACCTGGGCTTGCTTCTAATGTTGGTTAGTTCTCTCAACTTTATGCTTTATTGTAGCTTTTATGTGAATATAACCTGAAACCATGTTCATTTTGTTATGGACACATTAAAGAACCTCAAAAACAGTTAGCTGGCCCAGCAATCCATGGGGAATCTGTTCACCATCAGCCAATTGGTCTCCAGATAGCTATAACTGCCGCAGCTGTCATGGCAGGAACTCTAGGTGGTGCTCAGGCAGTCATGCAGTCAAATCCAAATGGTTTGCACAGTCAGTCAGCACTGGCCAATGATCCTTTAACTCTTCATCTGGCTAAAATGTCTAGGATTCAACTCAATGAAATAATGTTTGAGCTGAAGGTAAGTAATTCAGTGAAGTTTATTTAACTTTGCTGGATAGCTCTCAACTCTCAACTCTCGAATTTTAATTTTAATTTTTTTATGTTGTACTTGTTCTAATGATAGGCAATGGCTACACAAAATAAGGAACTGGCTCGCCAGCTATTGGTTGCAAGACCACAGTTGCCTAAAGCTCTTTTTCAGGTACTAATCCATTTTTTCACTTTTCTTTTGAATATAAATCTTTCTTACTTATAAAAAAAAAAAGGGGTTGGGGAGCAATTATGTAATTGCAGAGTTATTATAACACATTACTGTTCTTGTTAATACTATTCGTTCGTCATACACACGCGCACACACACACAGCAGCTTTTTTGTCTGCTATATGCACTATATGCGAGTTTCACTATGCATATGTGTGTTCATGTAAGATAGGTTTCTCCTACAGCTCATCCTAAACTTCCTGCAACTGAATAGAGATGATAAATTATTTTTTGTTTTCTCGTTATAACAGGTCCTATCTATTTTCCTATCTTCTTTATTCCTACACTCTCTTCATGCTTCTGTAGCCTCTCCATCATTGTGTTTGTGCATGTAATGGAAGCCGAAACTTTCCTTTCTTTTATTCCTATTCTCTATGAAAAAATTTTCCATCCAGGTTTATATTATCTTGTCTCTGTGGGGACCAGTTCCAAGTGTTTGTTTGGATGAGCTTATTTCTATCAGTTTATTTTGTTTATTGTATAAAAGTAAAGCTGCACCTAGAAAAAGGTAAGGCTTTAAAAAGTTTTATGTAAGAAATAAACAAAATAAGCTCTTGCTGCAATAAATATTGTTGTAGTACTAAATGAGAGATGTGTATTGGAACAACTGGACTAAACTATCATTAGGAATTACCCAACTTATCCCTGAAGCTTCTAAAAGAGACGTAAATTCTTTAAAGGAAATCTGCATTAGTGGATGACTGATTTTGCCTCTTGCGTTCCAGAACCTTTGTATCAGGTTTTGAGCTTCTCTTTTAAGTCTCCAGACATCTCTGTGAAACCTCGTAGGACAGCAAGAAATGCCCCAAACACAGCCCTCTTTGATAGTTTGACTCGTTGTTAAACATACAATATTTCATTTCATGAAGTGATACTTTTGATAAGTTTCAATTCCTTAGCGGACTATATCATTTTCCTTGTTCATTGATTTTCAAAGCTAGAGAAAAAAAAATCATTTCATGCATTGTGTATGTATTCTGATCTTTGCAATGTGAAAATGGTAGGAAAATTGTCTCCTTCTATTTCAAATTTCCTGTATCAAGTAGATGAATGCTATTTTGCCTGATCCACCTTTGGGATCCCATGCTTTCCCTTTGTTGGGAGCCCTAAAGTTTAATGTACTTTAACCTAGTGTGCTTGTGTTCTGATATGATATTCATTGTTTCTACGATTTAGAATCTATTTGAAGAGTTTTGTTCTTCGAACTCTTTTGCAGGCACAGATAATGCTAGGAATGGTGACACCCCAAATGGTTGGTTTTGTTACTTTTAACTTTTGTGTTAGTATGTGCTCAGCACTTTTAGTAGTGTTATGAAAAGTCTTATCTTTTATTGAAACTTTGCAGTTGCAGATGCCAAATATTCGGCAGGCTTCAGGTCAACTCACGCAGCCTCCATTGCATGATAGGCAGCAGGGTCAGCAATCAGCAGCTCAAACTCTTCCTGGACTACCCCTCCTGCCCAGAACAAGATGCTGTCTGGGTTGATGCCTAAAGTTCAAGAAAGTCAAGTTTCTGTAGTGTCTCAAAATCCTTTGGTTCACAACCAATTTTCTTCAGCACCACAACCTCGAGTTCAACTTCCACAACATGCAAACAATCATATTGTACAACAGGCCACATTTCCTGGACATTCTGCAATTTCAACACTTCCTCCCATACCACCCTCTTCTTTGGGAAGTTTGTCCTCTAGACCACAGATACAGATGGCAAAATCCTCTCTCTTAACCATCAAACACAGCCCTCTTTGCCACAACACTCTGGGCAGGTTGGGGCTGCCAATTTAGGGCATAGCATTCAGATGGTTAATCCAAATGCACTGAAACCTTCTCTCTTACCTCGTCCTCCCTTATCAGATGCTGGCTTTCAGGTGCGCTAGTCCTTTTTCCTCTCTCTCTCTCTCTCTCTCTCTCTCTCTCTCTCTCTCTCTCCTTTTTATCTATTTTTAAATTCAATAGGGGCAGAGATGTATCATGGTAAAAGGGTTGCTTTGTCCTTAGACTAGAAGTACCAAGTGCTAGATTACTTATCAAAAAAAAAAAAAAGTACCAAGTGCTAGATTAGCTCCGATCTTTTCTATGAAGATTAGTCCTACGTCCCTCACCTGGATTTCTACCTTGGATTGAGGAATAGGAGTGGGGGAAAATAGGAACAAAGTGACCAAGCACATAGGTGGCTAAAATATCTAGTATTATAGTATTAGCTAATTGGAAGTCGTGTTTCATTTGCTAGATCTATTATATTTGTTAATACATGTATGAAAAGCTCTTATTTTTTTATAATTGGTGAAGAGAAATGGTTATGTTGTGTAAATTATTAGCACTTAGTGGCTAGAAACTGCTTACCCTGCCTCCCCCCAAATTCTTTTTCCCCTAAGATGGTTGTAATTTTTCTTGTTAACATATTTGTGTTCGTGTATCTAACTTCCTTTATCATAACAGCCTGGCCCCCCGATATCATCAGGTATATCACAGGCAATTAACAAGGGGGCTGATAATGGAAATTGGGTCCACAGAAGTAATGCATATGTAAATGCACCTTCTGGGAGCATGGTTTATGATTCTTTAGAACCAATTGATCGCCCTACAAAGCTAATGAAATTGGATGATGGGAGGAGCAATGCTTTCTCAGTGGGGAGTTCAAATGCATCCAACACCAATGGATCTGGACTGCCCCAAGTTTTTGGAGCTGGCTCATTGCCTGTGAATCAAGTTCTGAAAGCAGAAGGGCAAAATTCAGAGAAACAACTTTCCCAGGTAAGAGTTCCTGTTAGCATATGTCAATTGTCATATTGATATATCTTTGAGTGATTAACTTATATTCATGCATCCGCTGGTTTGTGCTATCAACTGGACACCGTTGTGTCATAAGCTTTTTTGTTCTTCAGCGTGGGGATTGAATTTGATGGATTTTATGATAAGAATATGAAAAGAGCTACTGCTGTCACATCTTTATATTGCATAAAGATTTACGTATTGCATTCCTGTCTAATAATGGTTTATGATTTTGGTTGAAATCTAATCACACTTTATTTACACAACGTTAGCAGAATAGTGATGACATGAAATTTTAAAAGCTTTTGGTAAGTTGGTGGTCTTTTGGTTGAGGTTGGCTGGTATTTACTGATGGTTCATCTTTTCAGTTAGAATGTATTGTTCTGGAGGAGGTAGTTGCTCTGGACTGATTATTTCACACACTAAAACAAATGGTCAAACTTTTAAACATTGACGTCATTAATTTTAAGTGAGTAAATTACAAGAGATCGATTTCTCAAAATTATTATATTGGTATAGTTCTACCAGAAAATAATTTATATGGCTATGACCATTTTTCTGGAAACAATGCACAGGACTATATTTGTGAATCTTGTGAAAATTGTTGCTCAATGTGCTTCCTCGCTCCTGATGTACCAGCCAACAGGGCTGTGATTTAAAGGGTATATTGTCTAGAAGTATATAACCTGACTATAGTAGTTAGCTAGACACTCACATAATGTGAGGAGTTGGTAGAGTCGGTATGCTTTGAAGTTATTGATGGTGCTATCTGGCAAATTCATTCTTTGAAGACCAATACATAGGTATCATAGTGAGTGGCACATGCAGTATGGTATTAATTGGAGTAGGATGGTTGTCAAACTGTAAGTTGTAGACTGTTAGGTTTCCCTATATGGTTAGTGGCCTAAGTATGCGGGAAGCCATTTAGATATGAAGCATTTCTTGTTGATGGGGACATGTACAAGTAATGGAATATTGGGTTGGACAACTAATTTGTACATGACACCTTGCTGCTAGTTAACTTGAGTAATAGAACCATATAGTGATATTTTGACTTTTTGAGCTTCAAATTTGGGAATATGTGATAACACTGATTGGAAATTATGAAGGTAATAGGATATCAATGAATCTTTATTACTTATCAAAAAAAAAAAACAATTATGAAGGTAATAGGAATCAATATTACTGGAAATAAATGCTGCTATAATAGAATAGTATTGCTGTTCAATTTTTTGGTTGTAACACTGGTTTTAAACCACAAATTTGTTTGAACAGATCATAATTCATTCAAATTTTAAAATGGGGACCAGATTGGCTAGTCTTATGGATCAACCAAGAATTGGGACCAAATCAGTAGTCTAACCCTTAAATTAGGAAGTTTTAAGACAATATTCAAAAATAGAAAACCAATAAAAAAAATGGTGGTTGAACTGGTAAAAACCAGGAACCAGAACTGGCTTTGACCCTTTAGGGCTGGTTGGATTAAAATGGATGATGTAAAAATTCAATCTTTATTTGTTATATAATATGATTTTTAGTGAATTATTTAGGGGGGGAAATTGTGATTGTTTGAACCCCAAGGGGTAACTCAATCGGCTGAAGACCAAGCTTCATAAAATTGTGATTGTAATCATTGACTTTTCAAATTGGACAGTTTTTTGGCATGATGGTCAACAATTTGACAGATGATTTTGCTCTATGAAGTTCTGTTTTATGAAGATGGATTGCTATAGTACGCTGCATGTAGTTGGGCTAAGGCTGAATTAAGTTGATTGTGAATTAGATGGATTGGTGAGTTATTGGGATTTTGTAAATTGTTGAGGATGATGTGATGGTTGAGAAAAAGATGCTTACGTTGGAGGTTGTTTCCAGAGATTTAAAAATATATATATTTTATTGAGATAAAATAAAGTTTGAAAAGGAAAACTTCCTTAAAGAATTACAAATGGACATTCAAATGGTTTTAAAAAATCAACTTTAGAGTTACATGACACCTGCCAACCACTGTGTTTTATTTGAATGATAATCTCTGAGAACTAGTCTTAATATCAAGCATTGCTTTCTCTTCATCTTCAAACGTCCTTTGGTTTCTCTCTTGTGGTCTTGCCACATGGTTCAAATGATACAATGACAAGTTGCCTGCCAAACAAGGTTTCTCTCGTGGCCTTGCCACATGGTTCACATGATACAATGACAAATTGCCTGCCAAAAAACCCAATTTCAATGACGTCCAAACAGTCCTTCACATGAAAACAACAAATCTATCACCTGCTTGGGCATTAGCCATTACACTTCAAAGGTTATAAAAGCAAAAGACCACAACTCTTGAGCATAGGACCACCGAAGTAGCAAGTGCTATACTGTTTTGCAACTACACTTACTGACATAGGACAAGGGGAAACAAAAAAAACCTGATTTAGAACTCTTGGGGCAGATCTGATATGGCTTCATTTTTGAGGAATTAGGGTTAGGTTTTGGTGGGGAATAGGCTAGAAAATGATAGAGATTATAGGGTTTCAAAAGGGGAAAGGGAATGGAAGGGTTTGGGGATGAAACAAGGTGAAAATCAAGATTTGGGTTGCTGTGAACAGTAGCTGTGAATAGTAAAATTAAAGAAGAGATAAATTCTAGGCATCACACCTACACTTCCTAAGCATCACACCTATGGTTCCTTGGCATCACACTTCTAAGAAGGTTGCATCGCACAAACCATAAAGAAAGCTTCATAGCTATTAAATTTTGAAAATATTCATCATCTCAATAGAAAGTATTACAACTCTTTAAATAGAAGCCTAATACCTATTCCTAATTGAACTAGGATTTCTTATAACCCTAATAAGACTGGACTTGAACTTCTTAGGGTTTTTACTACTAAGCCCAACTAAATTACCAAACTTAAATAAAACCCAAAAGAAGATCTGCTGGATTGTTAGCACAGCCCATTCCAGAATATTATGAAATTACAAAATTTCCCTTGATACATAAAATCAAATAAAATATAATAAATCTGTTTTCCCATTGCCTCCTGCATCATTCTCCCTTGGTTGGAGAAAACTCAACCTCGAGTTTTGAAGTGTTGAAGTAAAAAAAATCTTGGTTTCTTGAAGTGCATCCTTGACATTGAATAAACACTTCGAATCTGAATATCCTTTGCTTTCTTCGCCTGGGATAGCAATGATGACAATGATACATCTACCAATCCAGTTGAATCATTAAATTCTTTAGGTATGACAAAATCAATATCTTGAAAAGTTGGTGTGGGGCTGTAGTCAATAGAATCTTGCTTTGATATGCAACATCAACCTCGAAATAAGTCACTTTGTCCTTCATGTATTTTGCTTCGGCCTCATATTTATTGCACAGTACTTGTTCAATTTCAACATTATCAACAATTGCCGTCTCTTTAAAGCCTTGTTGCATTACTTCAAGCTTCCCTTGTTCACTTGCATGTATCTTCAACTCAGCATCTCCTATGTTGCTCACTGGACAACTTGTACCTTTAACAAAGTCAGTACAGTAATCATGCATAGGACATAAGGGCTTCAATAAATCTTTTGGAGAAAAATCAGTGCAATCTTTGGACAAATCTGCTGGAATTTGAGGCACTGTACGCTGGTCAGGTTTTGTTTTGGTAGCTTCTGTTGCTACACCAGAATTTTTAGCTTCTAGATCTTTTCCTTCAATAACTTTTGTCTTCAATACTTTAAATTTATCCATCTCGGCTAAGGTCATAGGTTTCAAAACAACCTCCTTCTTTCCAACCATTAGAACGTAGGTTTTTGGAGACTGTCTTGGCTAAGGTCATAGGTCTCAGACACTCATAAAAGGAGTGTACACTAAACTGCCCCTTCCATTTGGAGACCAAAATAAGCGATCCTCAGTTCCTTCTGAAAGCTGTGTGGAGTAAAGCATATCCATCAATTGGTTCACCCTTCTAATTCCCAATCAGGAAAATCTCTAAAGAATCCTATATTCCAATGCAAACTCCCGAGTATCCCAATATACCCTTTAAAAGTAACTAGTTACTAGTGAATTAACTAAAGCATCTTTGTCCGAGGCAATAAAAAATAACTCCAGATGCAGTTCCTTATCTGAGGTTATATCCAGAGATAATTTGGTTATCTATCTGTTTCTTTTTTACCTTCACTTGTTTGCAGAATTGATGCAGGACAAACCAAAACGACGCAACACGAAAATTTAAGAACACCAAAAATAAAAGATAGAGAACCTAAGAGTTAGCACCAAGTGAAATAAAACCTCTAGGAGTGAGCCACTAGGGTTGGCTGGAGTCAGCAATAGACCATTGGGATAATTTCAATTGAAATTTTATTGATCCAAAAATTTTTCTCAATTGGAGTCAAAATACTTGGATAAATTACACTTACTACCCTAAACTATACTCCATATTACACTTTGCACCTTAAACTTTTCGAATGCACGTTTTGCACCAAAAACTATGGCTCTTGTTACACTTTGCACCCCAACGTTAAGTTTGCTGTTAACTTGGATAAAAATTCAGAGTTTTGGGTGCAAAGTGTAATTAGGAATATAGTTTAGGGTGGTAAAGTGTAATTTATTTATCTTTTGTTTTTAAAGGATTGAGAAGAAGGGCAATTAGGTCT
The DNA here is from genome assembly GCF_002906115.3 of Quercus suber. Lineage (NCBI taxonomy): Eukaryota > Viridiplantae > Streptophyta > Magnoliopsida > Fagales > Fagaceae > Quercus > Quercus suber. Next base: position 292,870 of record NW_027070209.1, read on the forward strand.
TCTCACATGATGCCATATTTTTCCATCCAAGTTAATAGAAAACTTGATGTCGGGGTGCAAAGTGTAACAAAGATCATAGTTTAGGGTGCAAAAAGTGCATTCAAAAAGTTGAGTGTAAAGTGTAATCGGATATAGTTATGGTATAGTTTAGGGTGGTAAAGTGTAATTTTCCCAAAATACTTTTCTTATATAGACTATAGACCCTAATCCTAACTGACATAAGGAACCTTAAATTCTAATTAACTTGGAAAATCACAATTAGTGAATTACAAAAATACTTTTGACTTAATAAAATAAATACTGATAACCTAATCAACTTCTAGGAGTCTAGGACCAAAAATAAAATGCAATTTACCAAAAATTACAATTGCCTTGAAAATTAAATAAGATTAAAAATAAATAAATATTTCCTTGTGCTTCCTGCATCAAGAATGTTGATTAGCTTTTGTGCCTTCTGTTTTCTAATTATAGCTTATTTTTAGAATTTACATTTGAGATATCTTTCACGTGTGGGGGGTGATGGGTTGTAGGATGGTAAAAATTGATTTTCAGTGGGTTGGGAGCTAGTGTAACTAAAATGGTCTTAGATAACTAGGATGAGATTTTTAGCATATGCTTCTTGTTCCTAGAACTAATATTTCTTATCCTAGTGGCTGTTTATCTATATTCATATACATAGGAGGGTCTTTTTATATTAATTGGGGAAAATAATGAGACACTATTAACCTTGGTCAATTGCACTTATCCCTTTGCTGCGTAGACTATAGGTCCTTATGTTGAAATTTAATGAGCCTATGTTTAGTAGACTTCTGCTTCCGGCACAACAGCTCAAGCAAAATCATTGTGATAAGAGAATTTTCGGTTTAGATTCTCGTGTTGGATTGTGTAGTGGATGTTCTCCCCACCCCTACATGCACCGTTCAGAGCTAGTCATGAATTAAAACAATTTTTTTCCGTTAGTTTGATGGCCTGTTATGTCATATTGTGGGATCCAGCTCTTTTAATTTAGGAACTGTGAAAATTATACAATAGGCCTTTCTAGTAAATTATGCCACATCACAGTACAGACCATCTATCAAACTAAAAATAATCACGGCAGTGCCTCTGATTTGCACAGAATGATTATTGTGGATTTGTATGTACAAACTACCATAATATAATGTTTTTATTCTGTTATAGATTTTTATGTATAAAGAACTGCTAATTTAATTTGTAATGGCCAAATATTTCATAGTTTCTGTCAATTCTGATGCATTTGTCCCAATGGAGTTTGATTCTGTATCATGTTGGACTTACATATATCATTTGTTGGTTTCGACACCTCAGTCACCTCAGTCACAGCTTCCACCTGAGGTGGAGTCTGCCTTACTGCAACAAGTGTTAAACCTCACACCAGAGCAATTAAGTTCATTGCCTCCAGAGCAGCAACAACAAGTCATTCAGCTCCAACAGGTTCTTCGGCGAGATCAAATTCAGCCATCTTAGCAAATGAAGAGTGACACATGAAAATTTCATTAATGCAGCAAGCTTGTCTTGGCACTTGGCAGTGCAGGCTCAATTCGTTTGGTTGCATGAAGAACAAGAGCTTGCTATTGGTTCAATCAATTCTGGTTGTTTGTAAAATTATTAATCTCAGGGGATCCAACGTAGGATCCAAAATGTGAGGTTACATTCATGTAACGTTTAGGAGCTTGTGATTAACATGCCTGAAAAAAATAGTTAGAAGAAAGAAAAAATTTTGTCTAATCCTTTTGTTATAGATTTGAAATTTTTGTACCATGCTTGCAATTACTTTTGATTCACTTTTTCCAGTGCTTCATGTGATCCTCCTTTGAGACCAATTAAATTTCTGCGCAATACCATTACAGGGTCAAAAAAGGAAAAAATAATCCTAAGTTTGCTTCTTGTGTATCCTTTGAAGTTGCTCAGTACCTCATCTTCTCTACTCCCATACTCCAAATTTTCCTTACGTTTGATTTAGAGAATTGATGCTCGGCTAAAATAAATGATAATGTTCATTGTAATCCTACCGAGATCAGCTTTTCAATATATTAAGAGGAGGATTCTATTACTGCTCTTCAACTTACTGGGTCTGTCACAGATAGGTTAAGGGTCTGTTAGTTTCAGTTTATCTTTTTCTTTTTTCTTTTTTCTTTTTTTTCTTTTTTTAAAATCTAATATTGTTTTTTTTTTTTTTAGGTCCAATAATTTCAAGTTTAATTTTTTAATGTAAAACTTTATTTTTGCATAGGAAAATTTTAAAACATGATAAGCCAATGAAAATAATATGCATGGGATTATAAGCCAAATTATATTTTGAAAATAGAAGTCCTTTACTTATAAGATTACTTGTAAGACTATAGACAAAGAGGCAAAAAAACCTCCTTCTCTTATATTTTTGGTAAAAATAATATATAATTTTAGATATAAATTTAAATAATAGACTCCCCTTAGATTTTTACTAAAAGTATTTAGTACATTTCTATATATATAGTAATAGGTGAAATTGAGATAAACTCAAATTAGAATTCTAAATTAGAGTTTCAATTTTACACCATGTGTCATAAATTATTTATTCTTAAAGAGTTTTATTTCTTAATTTTAGAATAAAATGTGGGACCGCATCATAAATATTCATCCAAGTGAGTTATTAAGTACAAAATCTAAAAAATCTAAAATAAATGAATCAGGATTAAAAAAAAAAAAGTGCTTCACAATTGTGGGGTACAGAAATTTAATCATGCCACGTGTCATACCCAAGGCCGAGGAGGCTAATACAGTTTTGAGGAGTCCATACACTTAAATGATAAGCTGGAAAGTCGGGCCATGGCCATGTCAATTGCACATTAAGAAGGGGGCCACATTGTAGAGGAAGAGTTTTAGAGAGAGGGTTAACCCAGGCGTGATTGGAGGGATGGTAGCTGCCACCACATTTAATGCACCTTACTAAACACCCTGGCCGCATTTATGTGGAGAAGACGCTAAACAATACTGTTTTGGTTGTCGCAACTCACAAAAGACTTAGGAGGGCATTTGATAGGACAAACACTCAAGTTGAGGCTTGCATAATCAACAAATAAAGGGCCAAGATCAGCAAAAGGAGACTATATAATGTGAGAGATCCTCCAGGGACGGGGGTTCATCTGAAAAATTTGAAAAACACTGTAACACAAAGAACTGAAATTGTAATCAAGTTTAAGAAGAATATACCCCAAAACTACTCTCCTCGGACTTTGCTGAGGAAGGATTTCTTCGCATAAAACATGTTTCCCTTTATTTTATTTCAATCTTAAATCCATTGTAAGCGTTGTCCAATTCATTGAAACATATTTTTTAGTCCACTATCTACAAATTCATTGTATTGAGCTCTTTAGGCCTTCATCCATTTACCTTTTGGGCTCAGGATCCAAACCCAACCCTTACAACAATAATTTTTTAAAAATTGATAATTTACATTTTATACCTAATAATATTCTTACAAATTTTTTTAAAGAGTTAACAAAATATAAAAGACTATCAATAATATTTAAATTATATATATAGGAATTATATTATGCATCTTATTGTATATCTTTAAGTGAATCCATGCATATGCATAAGGTTACAAGCTAGTATATATGAATGACTAATGTATCATTTTTGTTTTCTATAATTACTCTTATACCATACATAGCTCAATCAAAGTGAATTTTAAATTTTTAATGTATACTTTCATAAAAATCGATAAGTATATAAATTGTTAATGCATTAATATTTCTCTAATTACTCTTATTACCATCTCATTAAACAAAGGAATATTTAGGAGATATGTTCTAGGAAATAGATAAGTAAATCTTCTTTCAAGTAAAGATCTTTGTTTTTTTTTTTTTTTTTTTTTTTTTTTTTTTTTCAATTTAAAAAAAAAAATTTACATAAAAAATTATAGATTTAGAATAAATGAAAAATGTGAATTTCATGGTTAGGAGTTAATTTTTTTTTAAATTTTTTATTAATGATATATTTTTATTAAATTGATTTTGTATATTTTAGACATATAAAGACTTACTTTTTATATAAATATTTTTGTTATATAAGTGTAGTGGGGTAAACATTGGGCCTTATTATAATGGGATAAATGTTGGGCCCATTTCAAGCATTGGCCTAAACGTAGGAAACAAATCCAACATAGATTGGCCTATTCTAATAATAAGTACAAAACCTTAGACTATTGATTAGGCCCAATCCCCTTTCTGGCCTAGTTCTGAGGTCATGTCTGAACTACTGAGGTAAGTCCCAGAGAAGAGCAACTTCATCGAGGAAGCTGTTTGAGATTTCCAGATGATTCCACAACAACTCCCGTATTAATGAAAGTCACCTGCCTGGCATCACCACATTTAATGCAAAGGGACAAGCTTGAATAGTAAAAAAGACCTTAGAAGTCTTCATTCATGATGAATAACTAGAAAGGAGAGCCCAATAAGATCAGAAGTTATCTAAGTGGACGCCTAAACAGTAAGAAGAAGCCCTAGAAAGCTCCATTCATGATGAAAAACCAAAAAAGAAGAGCTCGATAAGATTAGAAGTTATCCAGGTGGACAAGGACAAAACGTGAAAAAGAAGGAGATGACTCATATAAAAGGGAAGAAAGAAGAAAGAGAAAGGGGACACAAAATACAAAGAGAGAAATACATAGAGTGAGAATTGTAACAAAGAAAGGTCATATGAATAAAAACTTTTTTACATACTTTTACAAGAGTGAAACAGTTTTTGGTTTCTTGTTCAAATTTCCCTTTGCGGATTGATTTTAGCCCATAATCTAAGTTAATTGTGTTCTTAAGCAAGTAATTAAGCACAGGTTAATTTCTTGCTTCCACAATAAAAAAATATCTTTTGTTTAAATCAAAATAATAAACATAATTTATACTATAAGCAATTCTTTGGATTTATATATGTGTCTGTGTAAACGCTTTTGGTCACCTGATAAAAGACACTATGTCCTTTGTAAACTCTTTTCAGAGTTGGTTTTTTGCTCATACTTAAGGCAAGGCAATGGATAGCTCATGTCTTAGAAAGGAGAGTTAAGTTTTATTTTTCTCTTATAGTATGGATTGAGTTTGTTCCTCCTGGTATCAGTAATGTTATAATAGCTAATTTTCCAGCTCTCTTTTAATAAGATAAATGACATGTTTTTCCAAAAAAAAAAAAAAAAATTATCTTGAATTTTTTCTAACTCTGCCACTGACCATAGATTTGTGTAAAGTTGGATATGACATTTAAGATAATTTGAAATATTTAAGACTTTTTAGACTTCTATTTTAAAATATTATTATTATATTATTAAAGTAAATAAAGTTCTATAATATCAAGAATAGTGTTATAAGTGCTTGTGGAGTGTGGAGAGTAAAGGTCAGGTTCAAGTCTTTAGAAGAGAATTTCACACACATATATAGTTACATTAGACTAAAATTTCTATCTTGTATAAAAATAAATAAAAGAATAGTGTTATTAAAAAAAAAAAAAAAAAAAAAAAAAAAAAAAAAAAAGAAAGAGACAAATATTGAAGAACCCAAACCCCATGCAAAAAAAGTTGTCCATACCCACCGACCCTAGCGTGACAGTGTGTAGTTGATGCAGCGATGGTAGTTGGTGACATGCTTTTGCATTAATATTTCCTCTAATTACTCTTATTACCGTATCATTAAACAAAAGAATATTTAGGAGATATGTTCTACGAAATAGATAAGTAAATCTTCTTTCTAGTAAAGACCTTTGTTTTTTCAATTTAAAAAATAAAAAAAAAAACTTTTCACATAAAAAATTATAGATATGGCCCTTTTTTTTTTTTTTTTTTTTTTTGTCTTTTAGAACAAATGAAAAATGTGAATTTCATGGTTAGGAGTTAAGTTTTTAATTTTTTTAGTTTTTATTAATGATATATTTTTATTAAATTGACTTTGTATATTTTAGACATATAAAGACTTACTTCTTATATAAATATTTTTGTTATATATAAGTGTAGTGGGGTAAACATTGGCCTTATTATAGTGGATAAATGTTGGGCCCATTTCAAGTATTGGCCTAAATGCAGGAAACAAATCCAACATAAATTGGCCCATTCTAATAATAGGTACAAAACCTCGGACTATTGATTAGGCCTAATCCCCTTTTGGCCTAGTTCTGAGGTAATGTCTGAACTACTGAGGTAAGTCCTAAAGAAGATCTACTTCCCGAGGAAGCTATTTGAGATTTCCAAATAATTCCACAACAACCCCCGCATTAATGAAAGTCACATGTTAGGCATTATTGCATTTAATGCAAAGGGACAAGCCTGAATACTATAAAAGACCCCAGAAGTCTTTATTCATGATGAATAACTAAAAAAGGAGAGTCTGATAAGATCAGAAGTTATCTAGGTGGACATCTGAAAAGTAAGAAGAAGTCCTAGAAAGCTCCATTCATGATGAAAAACTAAGAAAGAAGAGCCCGATAAGATAAGAAGTTATCTAGGTGGACAATGATAAAACATGACAAAGAAAGAGATGACTCATATAAAAGGCAAGAAAGAAGAAAGAGAAAGGGACACAAAATAGAAAGAGAGAAATACATAGAGTGATAATTGTAACAAATATTGAAGAACTCTTTTTAGAGTTGGTTTTTTGCTCATACTTACAGGCAAGGCAATAGGGTAGCTCATGTCTTACTAAGGAGAGCTAAGTTCTATCCTCTTTTAGTATGAATGGAGTTTGTTTATCCTAATATTAGTAATGATATAATAGCCGATTTTCCAACTCTCTTTTAATAAGATAAATGACATGTTTTTCAAAAAAAAAAAAAATTACCTAGAATTTTTTCTAAATGTGTCAGTGACCATAGATTTGTGTAAAGTTGGATATGACATTTAAGATAATTTGAATATTCATAAGACTTTTTAGACTTCTATTTTAAAATATTATTATATTATTAATAAAGTAAATAAAGTTCTATGTTATCAAGAATAGTGTTATAAGTGCTTGTGGAGTGTGGAAGTAAATGTCAAGGTTTAGGTTTCTAAGAGAAAATTACACATATATATACTTGTATTAGATTAGAATAGAATTTCTATTTTATATAAAAAATAAATAAAAGAATAGTGTTATTAAAAAAAAAAAAAAAAAAAAAGGAAGAGACAAATATTGAAGAACCCAAACGGGCCAAACCCCATGCAAAAAAAATTTTCCATACCCACCAACCCTAGCGTGACACTGTGTAGTTGACGCAGCGAAGATGGTAGGTGACATGTTTTTGGGTTGGTGTGGGCAGCTCCCTTCTCGCTTCTTCCCTTCCACTTTCTCGCCGTAGTTGTATGTCTTTTTCGTATTAGTCTTAATCTCACCAAACACCGCCATTCTTTTTTTTTTCTTTTTTTTTTACTATAATTATAGTTTGAGGGTAGGAAGATTACACTTAAATATTTATTTATTCTTTAATACGTGTGTAATTTATATAGTCAGATTTAGTACAATTACTGCTGAAAATTTCATCAATGCTAATTGTCTAAATGAAAATCTTGTCCATTGTAATGATAATAATCATAATATTTTACACCAAAACACATGAAGCCTATAAATAATCTTATCTACTGTAATGATGATGTAACGCAGTCAATATATCTATAGGCTAATTGCGACGGGTAGAACTTCTTTGACAAAGTTTTTTTTTTTTTTCCTCATAATTATTTCATAATATTGAGCTTTCACTTTGAAAATCAAATACAAATATTTTTTTTTTAAGTAAACAGTAATACTTATTAGAACACGCACGAAAATAGTAATATTAGTGTTTTAAACTGACTTTATAATACATGTATTTGATAATGATAATATGTCAACAGAGAGCCGTCCTTTTTATTTATCTATTTTTTGAAACCAACAGAGAGCAGTCTATACTTTGCTAATCTTTTTTCTTCCTTAAACCAAGGGAAATCCACCAAATGGTTGTTCATTTTCTTTTTTTAAATAACAAAATCAAATAAAATACAACTAATGTTTTGGATTAAAAATAGATAAAAATCAAAGACTGTGTAGTAATTAAGTTATCCCAAATTCCTGCTCTCACAGGCTCGACCCCAACCAGTAGGCTGTCACTATGGTCACGCCCATGTAGAAGACGCCAACTCAGATCATTCCCTTAATAATAAAAAAGTTATCCCAAATTCCTAATCTTGATTGGAAAAACACAATAACGTAGATATGTTTAGAAATGGTTATTATAGAATGCATAGAAAATTGTTAAAATGATTCAAGAGAGAAGTTATATAGTACTAGTTTGTGTAATAAATGAAAATTTTCCTTTTTTTTTTTTTTTTTTTTTTTTTGTCCCTCACAATATTAGTGGTCCAAGAGAAATGCTTCTTTTTTTTTGAGAAAAGAAATGTTAATGAAGCTTAGAAAGAAGGTTGTGATGTATACAAGATATAGAAGATAGGACTTTAACAACTGTATTAATAAACTCAAGAAATGGTGACAATTGACAGCGCATTATTGGCTGGATTGGAAACTAATTAAACAAAGCGAAGCAAGGAAACTTCAGAAAATGAGAAGAATTGGTCAGCATATAATGGTGACATGAAAGGGTGTATCATTTCTCTGGTTTACCTCTATGTTTTGACATGAAAGGGTTGCCTTTATTCATCTCTCTTTTTAGCATCATTCACCCCAAGTTTGTCAATTATTTGAGAAGATGGACCACTAAAAATATGGTTGATTATTTTCTCCACAAAAAAAATAAATAAATAAATAAATAAATAAAAATTGTAGATTGAAACGTAATTCCAAAACCATCACTACTAAGTACTAACTACTGGTTAATTAACAAGTTGGATATGTTAAAAATAGAAAAAGAAAGTTGGCACTGAGCACTTATCAAAAAATAGAAACGTATGGTGGTGAAGACAATCCACTATGTATAATATAATCAACTCGAATTAGGTCGACAAAGATGATTTTTAAAACCAAAAATCTATATATATATATATATATTTATTTATTTATTTATATATTTAAAGTCAAAATTGAGAGAAAATTCAATTAAATATCAAATTGGATTCCAATTGTGAGCTAATTTTGTGCCACATGTCCACTGGAGTTTTTAAATCTTTGTGACAAATGAGTTATTGAATACAAAATACTAAAGAGTCCAATATTAATGAAATAAAAAATAAAAAACCAATCATATATCTACTCAACAAAAATCATCACAATTTCTATCTTATTAAAAAATTAGAATAAAAATGATCTTAGTAGTATTAAATTTAGGCAAAAATTTTAATCTATATCTAATTACATTTATTTTTTCTAATAATTCAATCAATTATGTATATTATTATTATGATTCAATCGATTTTTTGATATAAACTTTTATATTTCTTGGCATGACATAAAGTTCTTGTTTAAGATTGTGAGCTTGTTCAACAAAAACACTAGTGATATTATATATTTGAAATGACTAAATTGTAATAAGAAAATGTTTTTTGTTAGAGAAAAATCTTCAAAAACTCAAATAATTATGTTGTTAAATTTGGTAAATTAATAGTACCAAATTATTTGTAGCAACAATTGTTCTTTCAAATCTCTAAAGAAAATTGCACTTTGGAAAATCTACTATAGCATTATTCTTAATCCTACAATAGCATTATTTCAAATAATTTAAATCCTTAAATTCAAGGACAAGCTAAGATCACTAAAAAAATGACAACCCAAGAAAATAGCAGTATTCTTCTCTCTCTTTGACTTTCTCTTGTTTTGTTTATTTATTTATTTATATTTTTATAATAAGAGTAGAATCTCAAGCGTAGCTACCTACCTCCAGTCAACATTTTTACATTGAGGTAAAAACTCATGGAATATGTATAAATTTCTATTATTCAGCCAAAAAAAAAAAAAAAGGTTATGAGTTTCTATTAATCAATACATTTTTTATTTTTCACCAGACAGCGGAGTGGCTAGAAGAGAAATTCATTGTGACATTGACATTATTGTACGGTCAAGTCGGTACTTCTGTAATTTGGCCTTCGAAAAAGAGAAATTTGGCCCGCCATAAATTTCGAAATAGGAAATGTCATATCAATGCTCAACAATTGCCCACTTCCAACTGTTGCACTCCAAATCGGTACGTGTCAGAATATCCCACATAAGAGAAACCAAAAAAAACTTTGTTTACGGAGCTGTGCTAGGCACAATTTTGTGTTTACGTGGCAAATTATTAGCAGTGAGTTAAAAATAAAAATTAATAAAAGTTTGTCAACTAATTCAATTAGTGTAAAAAAAAATGTCAATTGACATTTTGATTAACTTTTGTGTTTTTATGGACAAAAGTTTATAATGACACGAATTAGCTGGTGAGTTCTTTTAATATGGTCCTGTATGTTTTTTTTTTTTTTTGGTCTAAGGCCTATTTGTTATTGTTGTTTAAATAACAATTTTCAGTATTTATACAACATTTATATATTTTCATACACTTTTTTACCCACACATATTTTCAAAAAATATAAATAACATTATTTTTTTTAGAGATAATTACAATATGTTGTTAATCTCGCAGCTCGATCTCTTTTCCTCCTAAAACTCCCAAGACTTTGTGTATGAGGAGATGCTAATTCAGTTACAAAACTTTTGACCAAATAACGTTATTAGAACAACTTTACCAAATAGATCCTAAATATAATTGAAACTCTTAAGTTTTTGCAACTGGCACAATTTATCAAATGTGCTCTCATTTTGGTCTTTATGTATAACTGTCAAAGTCAATATATGCCCTGAAAACGTTAGAATAAGTTGCATCTTTAAAAAAAATTATTAAAAAAAAAATTAATTTAATATATGTATATAAATATAAATATAAATATAAATATAAAAGGCCGAAAAAAAACGTTATTTCCCTCTCTTCAGTCTTCACCTCCATTGTCTTTCTTTCTCTTTCAGTTGCTATGCTGTCATGAGCATACCTTCCCCCACATTCCACTGCGCCGCCCCGATATTCTGGTACGCCATTTCATAAATAAATATCCATATCTCATTTATCTTCTATTCTTTACTTTTTTTTTTTTTTCAAAATTTTGAGGCTTTGTTTGTTTAGCCGGAAAATATATCTTTCCGGGAAAACAAAAAATAGTCAAATAGTCGCCTAACCAGTCAATTTTCTCGAGAATCGAGGATTAGTACTAATAATATAATAGTATTACTACTTTTCTCTGATGGCTTGAATTTTATGAACCAAACAGCAAAAAATTGAATATGATTTGTGACTCATTCTGGTTTTGAGAAAATTTTGATCTCGATTTTGAAGAATTTGTGCAGTTAGCGTTGGTATGAGCGGTTGGAAGTGAATATTTGAATATTGAGACTCGGAGGAGACGCGAATAGCGACGAGACATGGAAGCAATAACTACGCCTCAATTCTCTGCTCTAACAATCGGTTCGAAGAGTATTGGGAGGAATGAGAATATAGCAATGGTGGCTTTGAATCTTAATCGGAGAGGCAGGAAAGACTGTGTTATAACAATTTCTCGCAAGCCAAACATACAGAGTCGCAGCTTCCATTTGGGACTTCCACACTCTTGTAATCATTCACAAGGTGCATTTTACATTTAATTTAATTTTTCTTTCTTTTCTTTTTTATTAGGTGTTGAGGACTTAATTTTTGTAATTGGGATCATGATTGAGTCTCACTTTGCTTACTTTGTTAAACACTTACAAATTTTGATGTTTTGAAAACTTTGAAATTTTTTGGGAAAAAAAAAAATCAGTTTAAGGTAACAAATTGTTATATATTATTATTTTTATTATTGTTGTTGTTGTTTTTAATAATTTAATTGTTAAAAGTGGGGAACGAATCTTGATCCTGGGTAATAGGTGCATTTCACAATTTTTTTTTTTTTTGAGGTGTTGAAGTTTTCGAAGTTGAGAGTTGAGACCATGATTGTCTCACTTTGTTGACTTTGTAAACACCTACTTAAAATTTTTGATGTTTAGGAAACTTTGAATTAAAAAAAAAAAAATTCAATTTAATTTTGTTTCCGGAGGGATGAGATTATATTGTTATAAATATATTATTATTTTGGTGGTTGTTGTTGTTTTTGATAATTTAATTGTTACAAGTGGGAAAACGGGAATTTGAATCTTGATTCTCCTTGTAAAAGAGACCAGGCAATGCCGAGATTCTTGGCTATTACTATTGCAAAAATAAATCATGAGATGTATTTTGTAACCGCGATTGCAAGGCTGAGCATTTTAAATTTAGTTTTGGCTTTACTAGCTATTCCTTGATTGACTTTTATGATCATGTTATATTTGTTCTGTAGCTCCACTGCTGGAATCTGGAGATTGTTACACTTCTTTTGATGAGGACTGGTTGTTAAAGGTACAATAACTTTTCATTATGCCATTAAAAGTCCGTATAAGTAGTAATTTTTATTTAAGGGTCATTAGTTTCTATGCAGGAAAAGAAAAGGTCAAAACTTATTTCAAATTATGAGTTATGAGATCTGTAAAGGGCATACTGGAAAATGTGAAATACCTTGGCTTTAGACTAGGAGTTTGAGAATGTTATATAATATTTTAAAGCTACATATCATAGGAGGAGCCTGTGAAAGTTATACATTAAGAAACTCATTTTCCAGTATCCTATATGTTTAGTAAAGGCCACTAAGCCACTACTACTAATCACTAATGTGAGTGGTCTATCATTATTTTTAGTCAATGACTTTGCTTACAAGTTTAATTGTAGTAGAATTTTCTTTTTTGTTTTACTCTTTCAATGTTTGTGGATAAGAAACTAATGGTTTCTCATTTTTTCTTTACAGAGTGAGGCATTGCAGAAATTGTCTTTTGCACCAAGGAAAGTTGTTGCCACAGGAGGTGGTGCAGTGGTTCGACCTGTCAACTGGTATTCTAGGGCCATTGATATTAACCTTTTTCCATTGTCTCATATTTTGTATAACCTTTATATATTATATTTGTGTCAGTTGTATTAAAAAACTGCATAATTGTTTTCTATTGTAAGGAAATATATGAGGCAGGGGATCACTGTCTTTTTAGACGTACCTCTTGATGCCTTGGCGAGGAGAATCGCTGCAGTGGGAACTGATTCTCGCCCTCTTTTGCATTTCGAATCAGGAGATGCTTACACCAAGGTGGCTATCAATTCCACCAATTCAAACACCCTTTCACGAGATTCAGATTTTATAGTTGATTTAGAAAAAAATTGAATTTGTAACACCCTCAACTTCCCTGCAGGCTTTTGTGGGACTGTTTACTCTAACGAAAAAACGATCTGAGGCATATGCCAATGCTGATGCTACGGTTTCCCTTCTACGTATGCCTTCTATTATCCGCAACATGTTTAAATTTTATTTTATTTTTAAAAGTTTTTAATTTTATTATTATTATTATTATTATTATTATTATTATTATCTATACTATTATTTAAGAAGCTTCCCTTGTTTGGATTTCTTATTTTTTAGTTCAAAAATATCCTTACACTTCTATGTTTAAGTAGAAATAAAACTAATAGACAATTCGGTAAAAATGCAATTTTAACTTCCATTAAAACATTGCCTAAAAAATAAGACCGCTCTGCTGATAATTTCCAAATTGTTTTACCCACTTGAAAATTAGATTTTCGAAATAAAAATGATATATATAAAATAAAAACACAGAGTGTTTTTTTTTTTTTTTGCTTAAAAAAAAGCCTTAATGCACGCGCGAAGCGGGTGTGATGAGGCTAGTTATTATTATTATTATTATTTATAATTTTTTTTAATTTTTTTATTTTTTTTTTTACATATGGATTTGTTTGAATACCACTTATTTTACTGAAACTGAAAACTTATTACTGAAAGTACTGTAGATAAAGGTAAGTTAATTGAAATAGTATAGTGGAGTCCATGAATAGTACTAAAAAGTACAATAGGGCCTATAAATAGTAACAAAATTAAGCTGAATAGTAAAATAATTTTAATTTTTCATTTCAATCCAAACGCATATTTTGGGTCTGTTTGAGATCAGTTTAGTTATGCTGAAATTGAAAACTTTTTGCTGAAATTGGATACCGCTTATTTTACTGAAACTGAAAACTTATTGCTGAGAGTACTGTAGATAAAAGTAAAAATTAGTTGAAATAGTACAGTAGAACTCATGAATAATACCAAAAAATGCAGTGGAACCCATAAATAGTAGCAAAAATAAGCTGAATAGTAAAATAATTTTAATTTTTCATTTCAATCCAAACGCATGCTTAGGGTCTGTTTGGGATTAGTTTATTTGACTGAAATTGAAAACTTTTTGCTGAAAGTATAATAGATAAAAGTAAAAGTCAACTGAAATAGTATAGTTAAACCCATGAATAGTACTAAAAAATGTAATAGGGCTCATGAATAATAGTAAAAATAAACTAAATAGTGAAATAAATTGACAAAATTAATCATGCCAAACGTACACTTGATTAAACGTTAGAATACATGGACATGGTTGCATCTATCACTTCCAGGGAAATTGGTCCTTGCGGTATCTTATAATGCAGATTGAGATAATTTGGGCATATAAATTAGCGAAGGGTCATATTCCACCTGTGTCCTCTCCTGTACTTCTCTAGGAAATTATGTGGCTGCAGTNACAATAACTTTTCATTATGCCATTAAAAGTCCGTATAAGTAGTAATTTTTATTTAAGGGTCCGTTTGGTAGAAGAATTTGAGTAATGTTGTTTGAGTTCTTTTGAAATATGTGTGAGTAAAAAAGTGCGTAAAAATGGATAAAATGTTGTTTAAAAACTGAAAATGTGTGTTTGAGTTTCTTTATAAGGATTTTGTGATTTATTTTGGGGAAATGCTAGTTTTTGTGATGAGTTTAAGGCTGTGACGTTAGTGTTTGGTTGATTTTACACTAGTGATTGGACTCTGATGTAATTGCAGAACAAAGCACAAGAGATCGCTTCATGCTTAAATGGCCGCTCTATATTTCTTGTTGGTTAGTGCTCATTTTGAACTCCATCTTTGAGATATATTTAAAAATAAATTAAAAAAAGCTATTCTTGAAATTGAATTCTGTGGAGTGTGTAATTCAGGAATGATGGGCTCTGGAAAAACGACAGTGGGCCGGATTTTGTCAGAAGCATTAGGTTATTGTTTTGTTGACAGGTTAGTGATTTTACCATCTCTGTATGTTTTTATTTAGGAAGATGGTTCCCAGGTCATCTGGTGGATCATGAAACAGCTCAAACAAGGCATTGCAATACATGTTATTCGGTAGGATTCACCATTTTAGGACATCAGATTTCCCATTTTCCATGAAAGAAATCTGCATTCTGTTTCATCAATCATATTGAATGGTCAGGAGAAGTATGATTGGTGGTATTTGACTTTGACACCAATACACTTCTGGATTTAGTAAAATATAATGATGTTATTGTGGGTTGCAAACATTTCATCAATAAAAATTTATTTTGTTTCTGGGTACCAGTGACAGATATGTCGAACTGGCAATGGGAACTTCCGTGACTCAAATCTTTGAACAGCGTGGTGAGAGTTTCTTCAGAGATCATGAGGTTTGTTGGAGCACATTGATCTTATGAACTGCTCAAAACTTCTCTACTCCTCTCTTTTTCCCTATGATTTATTCTATTACCCTTCAGTTCACATACCATTGTCCACTAAAATACAAACTTTACTTGGTCTTTAGGAGCTCTGAATTTCAATTCACATTCCCCTTTCCTCTATCATTATACAGTATTTCTTTAATATCAGGATTTAATACCAGAATTTTCCTAGATATTTTGTTCTAGGATCTTCACATATCAGTTGATATCTACATATAAAACATGGATTAAGAAGAAAGTTTTAAGTCTCGAAAAAATAAATAAAAAATAAAGCCCAGCTCTTTTACCAAGCTGCTATTACACTCTTTTTAGTTATTATTATTATTATTATTTATAATTTTTTTTAATTTTTTTATTTTTTTTTTTACATATGGATTTGTTTGAATACCACTTATTTTACTGAAACTGAAAACTTATTACTGAAAGTACTGTAGATAAAGGTAAGTTAATTGAAATAGTATAGTGGAGTCCATGAATAGTACTAAAAAGTACAATAGGGCCTATAAATAGTAACAAAATTAAGCTGAATAGTAAAATAATTTTAATTTTTCATTTCAATCCAAACGCATATTTTGGGTCTGTTTGAGATCAGTTTAGTTATGCTGAAATTGAAAACTTTTTGCTGAAATTGGATACCGCTTATTTTACTGAAACTGAAAACTTATTGCTGAGAGTACTGTAGATAAAAGTAAAAATTAGTTGAAATAGTACAGTAGAACTCATGAATAATACCAAAAAATGCAGTGGAACCCATAAATAGTAGCAAAAATAAGCTGAATAGTAAAATAATTTTAATTTTTCATTTCAATCCAAACGCATGCTTAGGGTCTGTTTGGGATTAGTTTATTTGACTGAAATTGAAAACTTTTTGCTGAAAGTATAATAGATAAAAGTAAAAGTCAACTGAAATAGTATAGTTAAACCCATGAATAGTACTAAAAAATGTAATAGGGCTCATGAATAATAGTAAAAATAAACTAAATAGTGAAATAAATTGACAAAATTAATCATGCCAAACGTACACTTGATTAAACGTTAGAATACATGGACATGGTTGCATCTATCACTTCCAGGGAAATTGGTCCTTGCGGTATCTTATAATGCAGATTGAGATAATTTGGGCATATAAATTAGCGAAGGGTCATATTCCACCTGTGTCCTCTCCTGTACTTCTCTAGGAAATTATGTGGCTGCAGTGTTCTTTGGCACCACATCTTCTAAAAGCATAAAAAAAAATTGTATCTTTATTACATCTTGTTTCTGTACAATTTGTGTACAATTGATTCTTTTACTTCACAGATCTTGCAACCAACCTGCGTCTTGAAGATGTGTCTGATATCACACCAACTGTCATAGCAATTGAGGTCTCTCTTCATCCTCTTCTGTCCAGATTATTATTGCTGTTATCCCACTGGTGTATTTACTTTACTTGTTCATGAATCTTGTCAGGCACTGGCTCAAATTGAGAAATTTCTACGGGGTAACAATGGCAAGTCCCTACGAATGTATCCTTACTAAGCCAATATCTTGGATTTTGTTTCTCACTTTCTCTATATTTGATATGTATTAGGGACAGCTCTTTTGGTAGGGATGTTGCAGTGAGAGAAAAAAAATATTATTATTTTTCAGTTTATAAAGGTGTCATTCCATATACTTCCCCCCCGTAAGATACAAAATTTACAAATCGGTTCTTTCGGTAGGGCTGTCTTATCCAATGTACAAATGAAATAAGGGTTTTGTATTAAAAAGTCTCTTTCAATTTCCCTGAATTTTAGAATCTGTTATAATTTGTGCAAGTAAAAGGGCATTCTGATAAACAAGAAACTAAAAAATCTACACAATACAACAAAATTTGACATGTTTCAATCAACTCCATATCTATATCTATAAGTAACTTTAACTAAAATTCACTACAAACAGTATAAATTATAAGCATAAACAAATTTTTAAACAAGCATAAAGCACCCAAATTCCCATTACACTAAAAACAAACTCTTAACGCCAACTGACAAATGAGTCACTCTCATGTACCAAAAACCCCAATACGTCCAAAGGTACTCATGCTAATATAGTAAACAAACTCTCAACTATACTTAGCAGACCCGACCTGAAAATTGACCTAATTTATGAGTCAGGGTTACTGGTTGAACCACATGGTCAAATAATTTTTTCAAAAATAAATACATATAAAAATAAGTTTAAAAATAATAAGAAAAATATGTAAATTAAAAAAATAGGCATATGCCTAAATTAAACTAACAATAGTAATTCAAAATAAATGTTTAGTCTTTTGATAAGATGGGAGTCTTGGAGGTAAGTAGACAAATGAATAAATGCATATATTTATTTATTTATTTAGCTTTTCTCTTTAAATTACCATATTATAACACATTAATCAATAAAGAAATCAATAAAGTGGACCTATAAATGTAATTTTATACAAACCCAATCGGGTTCTGTAAACCCATTCGAGTTACCCAAGTCGTTACAAACCCGCTAAGTTTAACTAGATTATCAATACTACCTTGTTTCCCTTCCCCCAATATTTGAATTTTTTTTTCTACTTTTTAAATGAATTTTGATATAAAGCATAGATAATCCACCAAGAAAAATATAAAAAATGAAATGAAAAGAATAAGGTTGATTTTTGTGGAGTTGTAGGGGTGTTTTGTGTAATTCCCCCCACCCCAACTTTCTTAGCTCCACCCCTGCACATAGCTAAGTTGAGAATATAAACTATGCCCATCTACACACAACCCTGGCCATGCACCATAGATGGACTCCATCATTGCTAATCACTACCAACTACCAAAATCTACCATCCAAAACTCACTTTGGCTGCCAAGAGCATTGAAACTCGACTGTCACTTCCTAGTATTTCTAACAAAGAAGTCCAAAGTATCAAAGTTCAACTGTCATTTCTTAGTATTTCCAACAAAGACATCCAGGTATGAAACCATCAACCATCAAGCATGAGAGAGAGGAGCTCATAGAGAAGATATGAGATAAAGTAGAGAACTTGTCGCTGCCATTGAACACCATCATAAATGGAGGTTTCTGATGGTCCAATCGTGTTGGGCTTCTTAAGGGTCAAGGAATTTCGGTGGTGGGTCTATTGAGAATGCAGATGAAAATGTTGGTTGGGTTTTGTAAAACATCTCTTGATCCTTGAGAACTCTAAATGTGAAATTCGTTTCCTTTTGAAAATAGTATTTTCACCTCCCTAAGAAATATCTTGATTGAGAAGAATCACATGCACAACGTTGTACCACGATAAGCATGTAGGAAAATCAAAATTATTTGCAAGGTATCCAGCTTCCCCGATACCAATAATTGACGCAAATTTGGTGTTGAAAAGATAATTGCATTAAATTATTTATGACACCAAATTGCCCAAAATGGAGATTCAGAAGGCTCAAAATGAGTTGCCTAAAGTCATGAGCAAAATTGGAAACTACAGAAGTGTCAAGAATATATATTTATATATTTATAGCGTTGAGTTTAAGTTACATCTGGTGTAACTCTAAGCAATGTTACACCACCCAATTAATCAATCAATATATATATATATATATATAAGCAGAGACATCATGCGAGAGTGCATGAAATCTTGCAACGTGACACTCTAATGTTGCATTTAGTATTTTTTACCCCTTTTTATTAAGTTTTTTTTTACTGTTACACAAGTATTTTTTACAATTTTTTTTAAAGTATTTTTTACTGTTACCTAATAGATCGTAGTAACTGCTTTTTACTATTATATCAAATATGAGTTGTTCACGACAAAATGGACTACCTTTTAAAAGTAGACCAAACCTTATGAAAAATTCAAGCTCAATTATTACCTCACATATTATGACCAAAGTTTGACTCTTCTCACATATAAATCAAAGCAAAAACTCTGACCCTCTTACAAACTCTCTTCTTCGTCCCCCATGTATAGATGATACTTCTAGAAAATCTCATTCTCATGAAATCATATCTCCATTTTTCCCCAATTTCAATTCAATATGCTTTTATATATTATTAATGTTCTTTGCAATTTATGTAGACAAATTCTCTGTCATCGACCAGTGCAACAAAAATATATATAAATCTTGAGATCCCTGAGGTTGTTGAAATAACTGACAAGTGCATATTTCTAAAATTTATAATAACAAAAAGTCTAATAAATAGCATATACTATCTCACAAAATGCCATTAACTTAATATTTTCTTTAAAAAATTTCAATAATAGGAATGGTAAAAAACATGATCCTATACAAGAAATGCCAAAAATACATGCAAAACAATTTTCATAGGAGGATTTATCTTTAAATAATATGAAGATAATAGTAATGATAAAATGAATCGAGTGAGATCTTATGAAATAGGTTTGTTAATCATTTCAAATTATACTCATCATTTACATAAAAAAAAAATAATAACACATTATATTATTTACATTAAAAAATAATATATATTAATTTCAAAGTTCATTGCAAGATGTGAACTACTAGGGTATTGCAACAATAAGTAACATTGATACAACAAAGGGTTGGTATTACATTTTTTGCATACTTTGTGAAAGGAATGTCAAACTACTAGCAGGATCATTTTGGTGTGCAAAATGTGAAATAAAAACAAACCTTTCTATCCCAAAGTTAGAGGCACTTACATTAACTACATACTTTCCAAATATTTATAATATATTTATCTCATTATAACTACTATATATATACAATTGCAAACTACTTCAGATACAGGATTCAAATTGAAATTTTTGATGCAATTGACAAAACAAATTTTGTGATATTTGATCAAGATGCCAAGAAAATCCTAAATAAATCTACAAGGGATCTTGTTGAAAAATAAACTGAGGTATTGTAAAATTATTGATATTGGAGAAGGAATCCCACATGATTCGAAATAAAAATAGGAAAAAATTGAATTTTCCTACTTCATTTGAATGAATTCAATCTAAAGGATGGTTTTGAAAATTACATAGTTGTTAAGATTTTTGATGCACCTTCAAATGACAAAAAGGTATGGAAGAAAAAAATATATATACAAATCCAATTTGCTATATTAATTCTTTTTGCTGTACTATTCCAAAATTAACAAAAAAAAAATAATAAAAACATTTACAAAAAACTGTCACATTATTGAAATTTAATATAAATGCAAATACCTTTGAAAAAATCTTAGCGACAAAGTCCAAACTTTGTAAGATTTAATCAAGAATCTCCCAGTGCCAATTCATTAGTGATTAACACAAATTATACAATAAAAGGAAAAAGTGATGAAAGTTCAAAAATTGAACAAATATGGACGGACTAAACTTCAAACGTTAAAAATAGAGAAACTGATGATGATAACAAGCATTACCATACCGCAATAACAAAGCATTGAAGAAGAAGAAAAAGATTTCGTAATGAAGCTTTTTATTACATCATATAATAAAAATCAATAATATAGAATGAATTAATATGTTTTTATCAACTTTTATTATACAATATTACTCCAAAGATGTATTAATCATTGCTCATTATTTGAACAAAATAATTATAATAGATATATGTGTACAATTTATAATTGTTACTTTTTATGATGAACTCATTACTAACAAAGTTTTGTAATAAATATGCTATAATATATGTATAATATTTTCCAAAAAAAAATTTACATAAAACATTACAACATTATTCGTGCATCGCACATGCAACTTACTAGTATTTATTAATTAGATGTGAATTTTGATAAATACACTGTTGGATTATATTATTTTCGTATATTCTCTATACTTACGAAATTTAAAGATGATCAATAGCTATGTCATTAATCAATTGATTAAATTCAAGTTTTTATAGTTTAAAATCAATATATATATATATATATATAAATATATATAAAGTAGAGACCTCATGTGAGAGCGCATGAGGTTCTGTCATGGGCGCTCTAATTTTGTATTTAGTCTTTTTTACCTCTTTTCATTAAGTTTTTTTTTTTTTTTTTTTTTTTTTTTTTTTTTTTTTTTTTTTTTTTTTTTTTAAGGATGCGGCCCACGAATCTAGCCTGTCTAATACCCAAGAGCGAGGCCCAAGCCCGCACAAACTGCGGACATGAGTTTTGCCACCTACCCATTGCTCAGCGAACCTTTATCAAGCAAGGGGGAATAAACGTCCAAGTGTCCTATCCCTTGCATACTCGGCAATCTCTTAGTTAATGCTTTTGCAGAGCACATCTGTGGAAGTGGGAACCAAGTTCCAAGGCCATCCTTACTGCGTTCCACCCCTACCTAACCACCCACTTATAATCGAAGGTATTGGACCTCCTTTTGCACTGACCATGAGAGTAATCATGATCTCTCCACTGACCTTGGGCTATAAATATGAGAAGTTGGAGCAAAAATGGGGGTTGGAAAATTTACGGAAAAAGAGGGAGAGATAGATAAAGAGCAGAGGGAGAAGAAGGTGATTCAGGCAGTTGAGGAGAGAAAAGTGATCTCATTGAGTCTCTGTGCCGAGAACGACCCATAGTAGGAAATCCAAGCCCACCATACAAATAAGTTGTAAGCCCAAGTGAGTCCCGGCCTAGTGGTCTTGCTTACGCTGCGCACAATATATATATATATATTTTTTGAGAGAATTGTCTATATATATATATATTATAGAATAATTGTTATAAAAATTTATTAGTAATAAGTTCGTTGTAAGAAGCAATTAAAAAAAAATATCCATAGGGGTTTCGACAGCTTAATGGTGGAGATAGGTCAGCATGACAATGGTGACGGCCCCTCAAACTCCTTTTTTTCTCTTTCTTAAAAATGTTTTATCAATCTCAAGTATTTTATTTGGACATAGTGAAATAATGTGTTTTATTTAACAATCCACAACATTCTTGTATCTATTTATCTCTCCATAGTGCCTTATTGGTTGGTTATATTAGTCCTTAATTTGTTTATTTTTTATTTTTTTGCTTTTGTTTTTAATACTAAAAGAATGTGTATGCTAAAAGACATGAATAAGAGAGAAATTTGTAGTGTAAGCTCAAACAATTAATGAAAGATTAATGAGATAACAGTAAAAAAATAAGTTAATGTGATTTTTTGGGTAACAGT
>NW_027070210.1:0-9285 GCF_002906115.3 Quercus suber
TTCTCTCTTTTCTTTTCCTTTCCTCTGAGCCGTTTCTCTCTCTCTCTCTCTCTCTCTCTCTCTCTCTCTCTCTCTCTCTTTTCTTTTTTTCCCTCTCTTTTCTTATCCTCTGTTCAATGCTATTTTTCTCTTCTTCTTCTTTTTCTTCTCTCTACTCACTAGTTCTATTTCCTTTTCACCAGTGGATCGTGGTGGTGGATGATCGTGGATCACGGCTGAGATTTGGTCCAGTTTTGGTTGATTTGGTGGGTTTTGTGTTTGTGATTGAGTTTTGATTTCGGTTGAGATTGTGGATGGTGGTGCTATGGCAGTGGATGTGGGTGGTGGTGGCTGGTGGCAATGGGTTTCTAAAGGTGGGTGGTGGCTTGGCGGTGGTGGGTGTGGCAATGGTGGCCTGGCGGTGTTTGATGTTGTTTGTTGTGGTGAGAGTGGGTTTGGCAGGGGGTTTTGGTTTTGGCTAGGTGGTGGTAGTGGCTTGGCGATGTCTGATGGTGTTTGTTGTGGTGAGAGTGGGTTTTGCAGTGGGTTTTTTATGGTGGGTGTTGGCTTGGCGGTGGTGGCTGATGGTAGTGGGTGTAACAGTGGGTTTTGGTTTTTGCAGTGGCTTTTTGATGATAGGTGGTGGCTTGCTGGTGTTTGATGGTGGTGGCAGTGTTTGTTGCGGTAAGAGTGGGTTTTGGTTATTTTTTGTTTGGAAAAAGAGAAATACACAGAGAAAGAAAGGGGAAGAAAGAAAGAAAGAGGAAGAGATGAGACTGATAATAAAAAAGAATTAAAAGATAATAAAAAATATATATTTTAAAGAAGTGGTAAAAATATAAAACCAAGTGTATTATAAAGCGGAGTGTTAAAATTAGGGGTGTCCAACAGAAACCGAGACCCGACCCACCCGCCTAACCCGTCCGATCCGGCTCAAGAACCGACCAACTCGACGCTGGTGACGGTCGGTGATAGGTCTCGGCCTCCAGAACCCGAAAACGGCCGGTCGGTTGGCAGGTTTTCTCCCCAAAACCCGACCGAATCGAGATATGACCAAGTCTCAATCTTACTCTCTCCTCTTAGTCCTACGATCTTTGCTCTTCACCGATGTCTACCCTTTGCCGATCCTGCTCGTCATCGATCTCTGCCTCTCCATCGTCGATCTCTACCTCTTCATCATTGATCTGTGCTCTTTATCGTCGGTCTTCGCTCTTCGTCCGCAACGTCCCCAGCTCCTCTTCGCCTCCATCTCTTAGATTCGTCTTCGCCTCCTTGAAATTTTCAACTCTTAGGTTCGGTTATCTGTGAAATTTCTGTCTATTGTTGTTTTTGTTCATTGGATTTGTGGATCTGTTCTTTGGGTTTGTAGATCTTCTCTTCGGGTTTGTAGATCTATTAATTTTGTTCTTCAGGAATCAAAGTTCAATGTTTGATCTTTGTATTTTAGTCAAAATCAAAGCCGATCGCTACCCACTCGAGCCCAATCTGACTCGACCAGAGGCTTTT
The DNA here is from genome assembly GCF_002906115.3 of Quercus suber. Classification (NCBI taxonomy): domain Eukaryota; kingdom Viridiplantae; phylum Streptophyta; class Magnoliopsida; order Fagales; family Fagaceae; genus Quercus; species Quercus suber. Next base: position 1,486 of record NW_027070210.1, read on the forward strand.
CACGGTCAGCGGCGGGTCTGGAACTTCTCCACCCGTTCTGATCAGGTCGGTTGCAGGTTAGACACAAACCCAACCTAGATCGACCCGTGGACATCCCTAGTTAAAATAGATAAAGTAGTGTTTTAAGTTACTAAAAGCTATAATATTCATCGACCTTACTGTGAATGCTCTCATCGACTCATATGTTGCTGGTAATTAGGTAAAAGTTGGTTTCTCTCTATCTTGTCAATTTGTTCTCTCTCACTACCTCTTTTTTTTTTTTTTTTATTATCCAAGATATAATTCTACTCTAACCTAATCTAAATGTATATGTGTATGAATCTCCTTCTTAGAGACTTGAACCCCAGCCTTTGCCCTCCACACCCTTTAAATATTTATACTTGTGGAATGATCACTGCACCAAGGGTGCACAGTGGTCTCACTAGCTCTCTACTCACAGATAAAATAGTGAGATTTTGGATACGAAAGGATAGGTATTTGGTAAGTGTTAAGACGATTTGTCTGGTATCACGTTCAATTTTCTAGCCATTAAATTGGGCTCTGTTTGTGTTGGCAAAGTTTCCAACCCAGTTAACCTAATCAAATTCACAATATTCATGATTTGAAAACAAAAATGTATTTTTTTGGATTTTAAGGCTTAAAAGAATTAAGTTCAATATTTTTTTTTAGTTATTTTCATTTCCATATGGACCATATCTATAATTTCAATTTTTATTTTTTTTATTTTTACATTTCAGTCATTTAATTTATATTTGTTTTAATTTCACCCACGTTGTGTTGTTAGATCTATAAAATATGTTGTTGTGTTATTAGATTTATAAAACAATTTCTCCTCAAAAAAAAAAAAAGATTTATAAAACAACATTGTCATTGGAAATAAAAAATAGAAAATAGATACATTTAAAAAACTATGCACCAACAAATAAGTTAAAAAACTAAGCCAAATGAAAGAAGAAGAAGAAACATGCTATAAAGGATATATATAGATCCATTAAAAAGTGTAATCCCTAATCTACCTATGGTTGGTTGTTACCGTACTCTTTTACTGGTGAGTAATATTTTTTTGTTTTGGGTAATATTTATGTACAATTTCCTAAATATTATATATTAAGGTTTTTAATTAAATTTAAACATGTGATCGAGTCAATATCAATATAGTACACAATGTGTTCTATTATTCAAAGGATAATTAAATTTTATTATGTGGTTCATTGATCAATACCAACACGTGGTTGAATTTAATTATGAAATCTAATGTTGTGTTTGATAATTTTGCATTTCTTTTAATTCACTATGTGGGGATTTATAAAATTACCACCCACTAGCCATACTACCACTCTAGCTAGTAGTAGTACTTTCTAAAAAAAAAAAAAAAAGTAGAAAAGAAAAGAAAAAAAAGCTAGTAGTAGTAGATTAGCTCCATTTGGTAATTTTATTTTACTAAGTGCCTTATTGTTTAGCTAATTTAGAATGGTAGGAAGTAGCATTCTATTTTTTTTTTTTAATCCTCCGTTTTCTTTGCTTTATTCCGTGTTAGAGCAGTTAAATTTATTATTTAGACTAAAACATAAATTATATTTTCTAATTTGGTGTAATTTTGATTTTGGTGGATTGATGTCTAAAAATATTGATTTTAACCCCCATCATTTGACATGGTACTATTTAATTATTGAGGTGACATGACATGTGATTAATGTTAATAAGTGGGTGGATGTGAAAATTGTTTATTCGTTTAGACCCCTTAAATCAGATTATTTAACCTAATATATTAAACAAGTGATTACTTAAATTAATTCTTCAGATCTAGGTTAAACACAAATAAATCATATTATGCAAAGATGTGGAAAAGTAAATAACACCACGATATGATAATCCAAGAAAGTCAATGAAACGAATCGTTTCAAGATAAAAACTCAGAAAGGATTTGAGCTAACTATCCTCAAGGTAAACACATTCACTATAAGAGTATTGTAGTTTTTACAATCAGATTTAACCCTAAATCTATTGCTACCTTCAATGGCAATTTACTGACACAATTACGTGCAAACTCCGAATTCACAAACTCTTTCTCTTCTTGGATTTACACCAACACAAGCTGCATTGCTTGTGACTTTGAGACCCACTCAAAAGTTTTAAATCACCATCAATAATGATCTTAATGCAACATCTTCAGATCTACTAGATCTAATGATATGAGAATGATTTTCGGCAGTGACTTTGATAGAGGAAGACACAATACCTTTTAGATCTCACAAGAGCACCTCCAAAATCTCTAAAAAACTCTGAAAACGTAGTTAGGGTTTTTCTTTATATAGTAGAAGTGTTTCACTTGAAACTCAAAACGTTTAAGCAGAGTTTGGGTTGAAATAGAATTCTGCTGAAATTTCATGTTTGCGATTTTCAATCGGTCGAATCTAATTTTTCAATCGGTTGAATTTCACAGAATTTGAATTATTCTTTCTGCAGCTTGTATTTTCTTGTGTTCTGACTTGTAACACCTTAAGCATTGTGTCAGAGACCGCGCCTGTGGCCCGTTTTTATGAGATGTTGGGTCAAACCCACATAAATAGGTGGAGTCGTGTTATTGCCCCTCAAAATGGAGGTTCGACTAGTTATATTTTCCCCTTTGGATTAAGGGTTTTACAATGGAGTCGCTACTTATTTAATTGTTGGGATAAATAAGAAAACCATAATTGAAAAATTCATCATTTTATTAATTTGAAATTGAATTTACATTGAACATAGGAAATTACATGGCTTTGGTCCTAGATACAATCTAAGATAAAGTACATGGCTTTGTTTCCTAGTTATAATCTAAAAATTGAAAATTACAAGGATAAACATTTGATCTACTAACCCTTGATCTAAGTTCGGAGATTATGTTACAAGGTGGGAAGGTGTTAGGCACCCACCTTACCCGGTGAAACCGGTCTTCTAGACTATGGTGGCCAACAATCATATCATATCATCCAATATGTCAATCAATTTACATGTTGAATTTAATGTGTGTGCATGTGATAAAACCCTAATTCAATTTATTAAGCATTGCATTTGGATTGAAAAATAAATTCTAGTGAATGTGTGTGAATGGTGATAACCTAGATTTAAGGATTTGATATAATTGAAAAATTCATCATTTTATTAATTTGAAATTGAATTTACATTGAACATAGGAAATTACATGGCTTTGGTCCTAGATACAATCTAAGATAAAGTACATGGCTTTGTTTCCTAGTTATAATCTAAAAATTGAAAATTACAAGGATAAACATTTGATCTACTAACCCTTGATCTAAGTTCGGAGATTATGTTACAAGGTGGGAAGGTGTTAGGCACCCACCTTACCCGGTGAAACCGGTCTTCTAGACTATGGTGGCCAACAATCATATCATATCATCCAATATGTCAATCAATTTACATGTTGAATTTAATGTGTGTGCATGTGATAAAACCCTAATTCAATTTATTAAGCATTGCATTTGGATTGAAAAATAAATTCTAGTGAATGTGTGTGAATGGTGATAACCTAGATTTAAGGATTTGAAAGAATTATTAAACAAACATGTTTTTCATATTTTTGATGTAGATTTAAGATTGAAACTAGTGATATGTATGAACATGTGATGACCAACCAATAACATATAAGAACAATTAAGAACATTCAAATATATTCAAGGGAATTTAAATGATTACTATCATACTTTAATCTTAAATTCTCATCATGGTAACACAAAAAACAAGTTAGGGAAATGGATTATACATTCATGCAAGATCCATATGGTGGAGGAGGAGATTCTTGGTGGACGTCCTAAAGGTGGAGGAAAAGAAGAGTTAGGAAAGGAAGAGTGAGTCTCACTCAATACCTTGAGTCTCAAGAAGACCAAGATATGACAAGATTATTCAACTTCACTAGAACTCAAGAGAGGTGAAGAGATGGGAGTTTTTGTGTCTTGGAATGAAGGAGGGGGAGGGTTTATATAGATTGGTCGAGGGAATATGAATGGAAGGCCATTTAATGAGGGGTTGACAAGGATTATGAACCTAGACTTCATTTTAGCCTTGGAGAAAATCTGGTGCATTAAATTGAGAGATTGGTAGGAGTGGGGAGCAAGCCAAAATTTGGTTTTTCGTAGCTGCTGTAACAGCTTGTAGAGCCATCTTCGAAAAATCATATCTGACTCAATTATGATCGGAATTGTCTTGTTCTTGTACTCAAATTAAAGCCCCAGATGTCTAGTTTCTGGAAAAATTAACCTCATTCATAGATTCAAAATATTCTGAGAGATATCGATGAAATGGTGAGCAAATGTCATTTGTTAGAAAATGGTTTCAGCACAATTAACATTAATAGGTCCCAAATTAACATTAAATGACTCCAATCACTCCAATTTCAGAATTAATTAGTTTCAATTTACTCTAATTAAAAGATAATTGCACAAATTACTCATTGAATAATTAATGTTTAACTATCTAATTAATTAGGTATATGCAACCTCACCATAAAATATAGTCCTAACTAATCAAATTATGACACATTATTGATATTAAATTGATTACACTTATAACTAATTGAAATCAATTGTTCATAATCACATATAGTCGGACTCAATTTGTGATAGTGCATCTCAGCCATTAAAACTTGATTTGATGATAACTTTCAATTTGGTGGTCTGATTAGGGCTTATGACCAGTCGATTTGATCGTTACAACATCAAGATCATTTTAGTGAAATGAGATTAAGGATCTAATGACCAGAATCAAGATGCATATTTCCAAGATAAAAGTACCATTTTACCCTCCATGTGAGGTTAAATGCGAGTTGCAAAATGGGGTGTCAACACATTGTCTAATAAACTCTATAGGCTCTAAGATCTATACATAGACAAGTTTGTACTCACGATTTGTCAATTGTTCTAAACCTTTAGAACCTAACAAAAATAATATTGTTTAATCACTACTTACACAACTTATCAAGTAATACTAATTAAATATATTACAAATTATATTATAGAAGTATTATAATGTATTATATTTAAAAAGAGAAGAAGATAATTACACCATTGATGTGATATCACATTGTAATCATCGTGGCAGGTGGTCTAGTGCCCAAGCCTTTGGTCAACAAGACTTAGGTCTTGGGTTTGAGTCTCTTCAATCTCCACTAATGAGTATGTTGGTGCTTATCTCCTTCTGTATTGCCCGGGGGTGTAGGAATTGTCACCCTCTCCTCTACATATTTTTCTATTACCAACAAAAAAAGTTTTTATGGTAATATTGATTATACCTATAAAAATTGTGGTATTGAAGTAATATCAATTACATTGATTGTTGGTTCTCCAAAAAAAAAAACAAAAATTACATTGATTGTTTTTCTCCAAAAAAAAAAAATTACATGGATTATCATTTTATTATTTTATTATGTAAACCTTTTTATGGTAAAATATATAATAACCTTAAAATTTTTTCTTTTAATAATAAAATTGATAATACTTATAAAAATTGTGATATTAATGTGATATCAATTACATCGATTATTTATTAAAAAATTAGATTCATTGTTATTTCATTATAAAAACTTATTATAGTAATTGATGGGATAGCGAAAAAGTCATCTCCTATTCGTCCAGAAGGGTCGTCCATGACATGCAGTTTGCCAAACAACTAGGCCATCTCCTATTCGTCCAGACCTCTCTTCCCTGAGAGGTCGACCAATTGGGTAGATCCCGTAATCAAGTCAAAAAGGTCGTCCACAGGTGAGTCTCATGGACGACCAAAGAACAGCATGACAAAGGGTCGTCCATAAGCATTGCACATGGACGACCATACGATACTTAGCAGGTTTTGAAGCGGTTAATCAACCGGTGCCTATCCCGTCAGTTTCTCCCAAATATGTAACTTCTAGCANACTACAAGCTTTTTCAATTGTTATATTTTGACTTGCTTTTGTTTAGAATTAAATGAATTCGTTAGGGATATTTTGAATGGAATTCTAACAATTTTATTTTTAAGAGATAAGATATAGTAATTGAAAGTTTATGAACTAAATTGTAATAGAATGCAATCACATATTAATCTTTTGTCACATATTTGAAGTTTATCATGAATTTTTGGAATAGTATTAAATTAAGCATTTGGACAGAAAAATTTAATCAAAATTCTGCTCTCCACTTGTCGAATTTCATGTTTATATGGAAATTTCTCATGATGTGGCAATCACACTTAATTTATTTGAGTCCAAATTTATGTCCCACTTTTCTTGTTTCACTCTATATTCCACCAATAAAAGTTTGCCACATATTCACTTAATTAATTAAATACTACTATTAATTAATAATGGCAATATTAAGAAGTCAATAATGATAGTATTTAATTAATTATGTTAACATGTGGCAAGCTTTTGTTAGTGGAGTATAGAGTGGAGTAGAAAAAGTGGGACAGAATATTTGGATTCAATTTATAATTAGTCTTAAAAACACTTCTGTCCACGTGCTCATACCGTTTTGATCATATAATTAGATCCTTGGATCATTTAGCTTTATAAGATTATTAAAAGAAAAAAAAATGGAGAACATATAGAAAAAGCTCACCAGCAAGAGAATTCACATATGCCTTTTCCAAGAGGAGAAATAGGCAGTGTGCAAGATTTACATTTCCTCATACTATCATAATATCTTGGATTGTATGGTAAGGCTCCAGAGTTAAGTTAATTGGTAAAATCTTTTAATCTTTGATAAACAATTTTACTTGCCCATGCTAAATATCGATTAGTGTTTTGGCATAATGATATCTGATGGGATAGCAAAAAATGACCCCTGTGGTTCGTCCAGATGGGTCGTCCATGACATGCGGTTTGCCAAGCGACTAGGCCATCTCCTATTCGTCCAGACCTCCCTTCCCTGAGAGGTCGACCAATTGGGTAGACCATTGTAATCAAGTAAAAAGGGTCGTCCACGGATGAATCGCATGGACGACCAAAGAACAGCATGACAAAGGGTCATCCATAAGCATTGCACATGGACGACCATACGACACTTAGCAAACTCTGAAGCGGTTAATCAACCCGTGTTCATCGCCGTCAATTTCTCCCAAGTATGTAACTTCCAGCAGCGGTTATGATTTCTATAGCCGTTGAAGAAGTTACATCCGGACTCCACAAATCTGGGGGAAGTTATTGGACCAATAACCGCCCTAGAGTACCCTATATAAGGACCGGTCTGAACTACGTAAAGGGATGATATTCTGAGATCTTGACACAATACAGTTAGAATTCCAGACAAAGGAAGGCACTAACTTCACCATCGGAGGATATTTGACCGGTCCACCCCAGTCATCCTTTGATCTTTTTTTCTTTTACAGGCCTCTGCAAGCGTCGTAGCCCACCGAAGCCGAAGTATTCAACCAAACTGATTTTATCCACCATCAGTTTGGCGCCGTCTGTGGGAAGCGTGAATTGTTTTGCAATTTAACTTTCTGAGAAAAAGGTTGAATGGTTCGGACTAGGTCGAGGGCTACAAGCCCAGGCCATCAGGGAAGCAGAGATGCTTCAAGCCATCCCCATCGAAATCACCAATCAGCGCCTGCCACGCAGACGCCTTCCATCCAACACATACAGTCCATGGCGGCCGCGATGGCGGAATTAACCCGCCAAAACCAAGAATTGACTAGGGAGATAGAAAGGCATCGACGAGAAGGACAAGCTGAGGGACAATCTCAGAGTCGAGGAGAAAATCCTGAGCCCGAGATTCAATCAAGAGGCACCACTTCGCGAAGGGTGCCACATCTGGAGAAGGAAATGGATCA
>NW_027070210.1:16530-19376 GCF_002906115.3 Quercus suber
ACCAGAGGAAGGTGAACAACACCACTCTCCTTCCCTGGGTAGACGAGGTCCAAATTCGATAGGAATTTGGTATCTATCTACTAATGTTTTTAACTTAGGAGCGTCTAAGAGGGACACTACCTCGGGTGCACAGCTATATATGATATTTTCCTCTTCCTCCTCCTCGTCCTGAGAAGAACTGGGTGGTGCTCTGGACGAGCTAGCCCCAGTTCCAGAGGCCATCCTGCGTTGCATTTCCTGAAACTCTTCTAGGGAAACGCCAGGGACCCCGGACGAATACTGCTCGTCCGAGGAACTACTACTAAAACTAGTGCTACCCTTACCACTCTCATAACTTCCAGACGAGACGTCCTGATATTCGTCTACCTCTCTCTCCATGCTACTAGACGAAGACATAACAAATAAAGATCAAAACGAAAACCTAAAGGAAGAGGAAGTACCTGAGAACTAAGACGAATGCTAGACGAGAGTCTCGGACGAGATAGCAGAAGGAAGTTTTTGAGAAAGGTGAGGGGGCAAGAAAGAGAATATACCTATTTATAGGGCCCAGGAGTAGGGTCAGCGAAGCGACACCATCCACTAAGAAAACGACACGTGGCAATCGCGTGGAAAAGTGTAATCGATTTAATTCCTCTACGAGTTAAACTATGACACGTGGCTGAATAAAAAGGATAAAATCCCAATAATATCCCTGGACGACACCCTGGACAAGGGGGCAACTGATGGGATAGCAAAAAATGACCCCTGTGGTTCGTCCAGATGGGTCGTCCATGACATGCGGTTTGCCAAGCGACTAGGCCATCTCCTATTCGTCCAGACCTCCCTTCCCTGAGAGGTCGACCAATTGGGTAGACCATCGTAATCAAGTAAAAAGGGTCGTCCACGGATGAATCGCATGGACGACCAAAGAACAGCATGACAAAGGGTCGTCCATAAGCATTGCACATGGACGACCATACGACACTTAGCAAACTCTGAAGCGGTTAATCAACCCGTGTTCATCGCCATCAATTTCTCCCAAGTATGTAACTTCCAGCAGCGGTTATGATTTCTATAGCCATTTAAGAAGTTACATCCGGACTCCACAAATCTGGGGGAAGTTATTGGACCAATAACCGCCCTAGAGTACCCTATATAAGGACCGGTCTGAACTACGTAAAGGGATGATATTCTGAGATCTTGACACAATACAGTTAGAATTCCAGACAAAGGAAGGTACTAACTTCACCATCGGAGGATATTTGACCGGTCCACCCCGGTCATCCTTTGATCTTTTTTTCTTTTACAGGCCTCTGCAAGCGTCGTAGCCCACCGAAGCCGAAGTATTCAACCAAACTGATTTTATCCACCATCAATATCAAACTGAAAAATCTCTTAAAGGGATCAACTTTTGGACTTGGGCTGAGGTCCAAGTAGCTTTGAACAATACATATTTACTTTTCGGCCCAAAATGTTCATTTATGCGTTGTAGTATCTTGCATCAACAACGTTGGAGCTTGGGTTTTTGAATTGGATCAATAAGCTTTTTGGAGTTAGGTTTGGGCTGGGTTTGATGAGAGGGCAGCAATGGGACAATTAGTCCACATAAAATTCAAACTTGTTGTTAACGGTTGTGTTAGGTCAAATTGTATTTTTTGTTTTTCAGATTGATTACCATTTCTCATAAATTTTAGAGGAATGTTATTTTTATTTTTTGGATAATACGGTGCCATTATGCAAAAATAGATACTGATAATCATTCTGTTAAAAAAGAGCTCAACTCAACAGGTGTTGGTTTAGCAAAAATAACATGATTGGTTCTTTGAGGGGCATCTAGTTTAGCTAGTGCATTAGCACACTGATTGGCTTCCCTGAATATGTGTTGGATTGTCCAGTTGATGAAGTTCCTAATCAAGGTCTTGCAATTAATAATAAGAGGGTTCATCATAACATTGTTAAGAGACTGTTTAGAAATAGTATGCACAATGAGCTTTGCATCTAGCTCTACTCAAATCAAGATTAGGAAAAAGAAGAAGAAGTAAATTTAAGTTCTCACATATGCCAAAAAAGCAAAAAAAAAAAAAAAAAGCAAAAAATAATATTGTTCTTAATTTTTACCAATTGAACTATCGATCATAGTTTTCAGACCCGAACCATTTAACGAATCGAAAAAGGGAGAGGTTCAAGGTTTTTAAGGCCGGACCGAGGTTCAATCGAGATCGAACTGTGATGATGTCATAATTAATTTAGTAATAAAATACAAATAAAGGTATTAAAATGGAAAACATTAACAAATTTTTACTAAAAGTATGTCTAAAAAAATTTAACAACTTTCAAATGAATTTTCACCATTTTTATAAGGTTAATAGAAAATAATAAAGCATAAACAAGTGTCAAAAAATTGTGTCTAGTAATCTTTCAAATAAAAAAATTATTTAAAATAAAATCATTTTCAGCATAAATTAGTAAATTGTATATTCACATGTAAAAAGTATAGTTCTTGAACCTTTAATAAAATTATCAAATAATAATAGATTGAGAGGGGTAATATAATAAATTGGAAAACTATATTCTAAATTGTAAATAAATAAAATATTAAATCCAAGAATGTCACAACAGAGGAGCATAGTCAGTATTTGACTTACTAATCCCGGGTTCTATCCCTTGCCCGAATTAGTGTCCAGTTTTTGTTTGAGCAGACCAGTCCGGTTTGGTCCAATTTTTTAAATTACGCACTATGGAAGTATGAACTATGAACAACCATAGTTTTAAATTTGTCCTGATTTGGCTTTCCGGAGTATAGTATTGATTATTATTCCAATAAGAAACTCTTCCCACCATCAAGTGGTACATCGTATTTTCTTTCT